>NW_015116526.1:0-16690 GCF_001443285.1 Poecilia latipinna | reverse complement strand
TTTTCTCCTTGACAAAAACCACTGACTGTGGCCCCAATAACTTATAATAAATTAAATTAAATGACTCCACTTAAATTACCAGCACTTCACCTGCTGGTCTTAAAGCACAGCCTCACAAATTCCTCCTGGTTTGCATCTACAGAGAAATCTGCGCTGGTTCATCGATCAGTTTGGATCTGTCTGATTCAAACTGATCAATTGAACTTCTTTTTTATTTAACCCTGTGCAGTCCGGGCATGCGGTTTTACGAGGATTTTTTTTGTGTGGTTTCGCTTCCCTGAAACCGACAGATGTTACGTCTGCCGCGCTCCTCCTGATTGTCGTTCTCCTTCTGGTTGCAGGAGGGTAACATCTCCCAGCTCCATTTGTTAAAACCGCAGATTGAGTTAAGTTTAATTCTTCGCAGCAGCAGAGCTGCGTCCGCATTGGTTGTGCAGCCCTGCGCACGTTACCATCTAATTAACTTCTGCACCTTTATTTATTTCCTCAAGATAAACTGCCGGCTCCTCTGTTTACACTATAAATGGATTAACACAGCGGTGCATTCTCTAGTTTTCTCTGTTCTGTACTGGAGACTGGAATTAAAAACCATTTCAACCAAAGGTTTTGAATGCGCTTCTGAACCAGACGCTCCAAAGCCTCCTGTCCATAACTCTTCAACACGCCGTCAGCTCCCAGTCAGAAAGACGCATTTAGTTCAGAGTTCATGAGATGATATTCAGAAAGGATTTTTGTCATTGACTGATTTTAGTTCCCTCTGCAATGTAGTCTGTGTGTAAAGTCTATAATGTCTGCCTATGTGCACCAGTCAAGGGTGTCAATTATAACCTGTCAAAATGACCGACGGGCTTCAAATTTTCCTGTCGTTTAAAAAAATAACCAGTTTAATACGGAAAATATTCTGTTAACGCGACTTCCGTCTTATTGTGTGAATTAACTTATTTTCCTCTTAGTGTTCATTTAGCTGAAGCAGAACAATTTTTTCTGTAGTTAAAACTTGATTTTTTTTTTTTGCTGCTAGAACATTAGAATGCATTGACATTCTGTATATAGAGATCTTCCATATTTACTGTTCATGTCTACCAATAACTTGTCATGCAGCTTCTATCATTTGCCTTCTCCTCAACACCAAGTTATACTAGTGGAAGTCTGTAAATATTTATTAATGCATATCATCTATTTTCTTTGATCTGTTTTCTAAGGATTGTTCAATTGAGCGATGTTTTATTACATGCTGGAATAAGCTGGGGGTTTACACAACACAACTCATGAAGTAAATCCTACCTGTACGCACAGTTAAGCTACTTGTTTGTAGCAAAATGGAGGATGCATTTGCCCTGTTGTATGGAAGGCCAAAGGGGACAAAAATGCCTGACATTCCAGGTGACTGATGAAATACTTGTTGTATAGGTGTTGATGTTTGTTATTAGCAACAAACATCAAATTCTGTATGCTTGGCAATGGCACACTGAATAAAAGTGGTACTGAAATTTAGTTTTGGTTAATTTTGAGAAATTGTTTTTCAGACAGACATGGACTTCTGCTTATGAATACGGGAAAATCATAGGAAAAGAAACTGAATAATATCTGCAGACTACAAGCATAACAAAAAGCTGTTAGCAGCTGAAAGAGACTTGGGGAAGGAAGCCAAGTTTGTTACAAAGTTGTTTTTGGACATGCAGAAAAGTATGTTTAAACTGCTATTAGTTTTTGTGAATATTTAAGACAGATTTTGTGGGTTGTTTTTTTTTTTTTTAGATTTATTGGGGTGGGAAGTTGCTGAATGTCAGATGTAAAACCCAGAACTGGGTAGTATTAAAAAGTTGCTCTCCAATAGGAGTATTGATATCTTACGTGAATGGAGTTGAAAGAAAATGTGATCAAATGAATTATGAAGGAAGAGTAAAAAGTATTATGGGAAACGACGACTCACTTAGGCGAGGCAGATTCTGAAGCCAGAAAATAACACAAGAACAAGGAAGCTTGAGTCCATCAAAGTCTCTTTTTACCATAAAGTGTTTGATTGAACTCCAGTAATATTAGCGTCTCTTCCTCACATAAAAGTGAAATTTACGTGCAGTGAAACTATTCTTAAAAGGTGCTACGTTTACGGCTCACTAAACACATTTTGTTAAACAGAAGGGTGCAGTTCTTACTTATCGACGCCAGATGGCGGTGTTGCAAAGCGAAATCTGCAGAGCGGCTTTTCCAGCCCGTCTTTTCCGCATTGCTGCAGCATCACCTGTCAAAACGCGGTGAACATGGCCTCGGCTGTCCTCGGTCGCCTGCTCAGGCTTTCAGCCGTCAGAAACGGCCCCCTCTCACCGCCGAGCCCCTCCACCGTGCCGGGGCGGACCGTGACGCCGAGCCGGACGGCCGTGTGCACGTCGAGCGGCGCCCTTCTGCCCAAACCCAAGAAGGTGAGAGCAGCGTTTGTGGTTGAGAACATGGCGTGCCGTAAAAGAAAGAAGCCCGGTTATGAAATTAACACAGCAGGAAAAGAGAGAGAGAGTCAACTGTGAATCCTTGAAGGGAGAAATGAGTCTGTAATGAGGTCTGTCTCACAGCTGCCATTTAAACTAATGAGAGTGTTTTTATGGTGGGGTCGTGTGGCAGACCCCCTTCGGCCTTATCCGGATCGCTCTGGTAGTGGTTCCCTTCTTGTATGTGGGAACTCAGATCAGCAAGAGCTTTGCGGCGCTGCTGGAGGAGCACGACATATTCGTCCCGGAGGACGACGACGACGATGACTGAGGGCTGATCAGGTAACCATGGGTTCCTCTGCCCATGTTCAGTCCGATGTTCTGTTTTCCTCTGTGAAGATCCTAAGTTAACCTCTTTCGTCTCATTTTCTCTGCAGATAATTGATGTTTTATTGCTACCAAGTGTCAGTGATCACCAACGTAGAGAAATGCCTTCCTGGAGGTCCTGTTGCCGTGACCTTCAATCACCTCCGCCTGCACTCGTTTCAGGGATTTTGCTCCTATTTGACGTACACGAGACTGCCGCTACATTTTCCTATCGTACTGTATTTGCATGCACTACAAGAGTCTTAATAAAAAGAGAAATCTAGCAAAACTCAATTGGTTTTAGTGCCTAGAGATATTGTGATGTCCAGACTGTTTAGCGCAAAAGTAAGGTCTAATCATTCTTGGGATATTGCTTTACATGATGCCACTCTTCAGTAATGTCCAGTACTGACGTGTTCAAAATTTATTTGTTAGTAAGACCGTGTTTACAGCTAGATCATAAAACCTACTGTGATTAATAGATTCTTTATGAACGCCAGCTGTTGTACTTCACCTCCAAAGTCCTTTGAGAGTTGATGAAAAATGGAATCAAACATTTTAACTCCAGGTAGTTCCACTGGTTTTCTAATTAACGTACTGTGACAACCTTTTCAATAAAACTATTTCTGTTGACGGTTTGGATCCACTAAAGTTCCAGAAGCACATCCAAGGTCCTGAGTCGGGTCTTACTTGGAATCGTCTCCATATTTATTTCCTCTAGATTAGAACTTTAGGCCTGCCCAAGATTAACTCAAAGAATGTACACCAGGAACGAAGCCTCTGCTCCAAAACCAACAGGTTTTCAATTGAATATTAAAAATTGTCATATCAAATACTTTTACCCTTCTCAATAATCAATGGCCCTTAGATCAGGCCAACTCTTGTTTCTCTTCAACTTGCTAAGGGACACCTATCCAAGTATCATGAATTAGAGGTGCACCGATTGCAGTTTTCTGGCCCTTTATCGATCTTTAAAAAGCAAATTTTGCCTGACGCCAATATTTCACAGATTTTCAAACCTTTAGGAAGGTGGGAGAGATCGGTTTCTCCTGCAAGTATCAGCTGATCACACAAAATTAAGGAAATGGGGCCAATTAGTGCACCCCTAGTACGCATGGATTTGATCAAAGAGCAAAACAACACTCGCGTTTTAATTTAACTGGATCTTATATGACTCTCATCAAGACCGAAACAAAACAGGTGGAGGCATGTGAGAGTTATAGTGTGTATTTACAATAAAGGGGGACATCTTTCATATTGGAAACGAGCAAAGAGGGGTCAGAGGTCAGCTACACAGTTCAAGGGTCGTGTCCTTTGTAGAATTTGGACAGGAAGTCTGCCGCTCGAGGCTCTTCGGACTCGTGGAAATAACGCATCACATGGGTCTTCTGCTTCCAGACGTGGATGGTTTCTTGCAGTTCCATTTTACCCTGCCGTGCGAATAAGAGACGCATCAATGGGACGAACATCTACACTGACTCAAATGTCATCAATATCAAGTCAAGACTGCATTCTAGCAGCATGTTAGGTTGGGTGAAGTGTCACGTTTTTACCTTGATGACCAGCATGTCGATCACGCGGGGGTCGGTGACGTGTTTGTTTTTGTCAAACATCTCCCGCACTTTGTCTCTGCCCTGGCGAGTCGTGATGTCCAGCTGGAACATTGCCACTGCAGACACACAGAGTCAGCTTTACTAAAAGGGAATGACCGCTACGATAACTGCAATCAGTAGAAACGTCAGGATAGTGTTGTAACCAACAAAGTTTAGAATCAACGTCATCCCTAATACTGGATATAACGACATAGAAGTCTCTCTGAAGTAGCTCAAGCTGCCCGTTTTGGGTCCTCATCTAGCCTTAAAGGGGCAAAGTCATGAAAAATTGACCTTCTTGAGATTTACATCATGTTATATTATAACACCCTCATCAAAAAAACACACCTGGAGTGTTGCTTTGATTCTTTCATGTATGTTTGAGAAATTATTTAATCTCCCTTGGCAACCATTCAGCTGTGCGAAACGCCTGGTTGGACCTAGGTCCACCTTCGAGGCCAAGCTACAGAGTTTCCGTGGTTCCCCCAATCAGCTCCTTCAGACTAGCCAGCAGCAATTAGCAAACACCTGGTGGAACTGTGCATCTGCTGAGCTCATTATACGAGCTACTTCTCAGTGAAACTCTGGTAAAAAGTTTGTTAAAGGATAAAGGAGTGATGTGATGACTTCCTGAAGGCAGAGGCCCAATTTCAAGGCATTAAAATCAGGAAGTCAATTTCTTAAAGTCATATTTGATATATATAGCATTTTTATAAACAGCTGAAGGTAACAGTTACTTAATTATGCTATAAAATGGCACTATGTGCCTGGAGAATATATAATACTGCCCCTTTAAGTCTTGTTATAGGCTCCAACATGTTTTCTGCTGACAAAAAAAAATCTCCACAGCATGATGCTGCCACCATGTCTCATCATGGGGATGGTGTGCAAAAGGTGACGGCAAGTATGTTCTGGTCTCAACATAGCACTTTTTTTGTGCAAATTTCCACTTGGCATTTCTGCTCTACTTTTTATTGATTTATCAGTATAATATACTTGCAAGTAGCGGCATGCAGCTCTTGTTTATTTATTTTTTTAAAAGCGATTACTGCCAACATGTCTCCAAAGCTTTAGAAAACACCGCGTTCTGAAATGCTGGCGTTCTAGTTTAGGTCCAGTTAACCTCGACAATAATCTAAAGCTCCACAGAGACACGACCTTGACGCTACCGTCGCTGCTTCAACACCCGCCTTCCAGCCTCCACGGCCGGACCCACGTACCTGTATTAGGCACCTCACGGTACCAGGCCCGGTACAGTTCCCGAACTCTGCGCTTCGCCTCGTCCAAGTCCCTACTAAGAATGGGTTTCACCACTTTGGCAGCACCAGCTGCTGTTCGGGCCGCAGCCGTGGACGCCATGACTGTTGCTGATGTTGAAGGCGTTTCCGCTCTCATAGGTTGAAGAAAAGAGCGCAGCTGCCCTCTAGTGGTCAGACAGACTCAATACAAGACACGGCTTGTTGACTGCTGAGATGAACTGGAAAAGACTTTCATTGGAAAACAGCAAACGAATAAAAGTAATTTAGTTATGAAACTCTCCAACACTGTCTAAATTTGTAATTTATTAAAACAAATGATTACTCAAAAGGTTCACGGAAAAACATTTTTTTCCCTGTATAATTTGTTACAACAGGGGATTATTAACGAAAAATGGTAATGCATCATAGTAGGAAGTACTGAAAGACTTTTATTCAGTATCGTAAAAAAAGTTAATTGAATGTCAGATTAGCTTTGGCTACAGTTTTACTGTTATAAAACAACAAATACTAATGTTAATGCTGATATATTATGTATCCCTACTTTCATGAGATTAAAGTAGAGATATTTGACAATAACCAAGCACATACAGAGTGCAAAAACATGGAGGTGATGGTTAGGACTAATTTGCAGCCCGGCAAAATCCTCTACCGACCTTTTCTAAAAGCAACTGCAAGCCCATCTCTCCAACAGATGACGCTTTTCTCAAACAAATGTAAAATCTACCATGTAAAAGTTGACAAAGGAAACCAGGGAGTTGTGATGGCCTAGTCAAAGTCTGGACTTTTGAGGTCAGTTGAAATTCTGTGGTAGGACTTAAAGACAGAAAACTGGACAGAAAATACAAAAAAAAAAACCCACAAGGTATTGCAATGATTTGTGGTTCATAGAGTGAACTTTAACAAAGTTTTGCCATTTTTGATTTTGTTCAATGAATAATGACAGTGGAATTTGTTACATTTGTTCACTTACTTGGAGAAGCATTCCCACAGCATGATGCTGAAGTCTGTGTGTTTTAGGGTCATGTTTTATTTAGGCTCATCAGAGTGAAGAAGGCTGAACGCAACACAAACACTTTAGATTTTTATTTGCAAAAATACTGAAAAAAAAAAGTATAATTTTTCTTTCACTTCACAATTTTGCAGTACTTTTTGTGCTAGTCCATACCATAAAACCCCAAGGAAATAAAAGTTGGAAAATGAACACTTTTGGAAGGCACTGAAGGCATTGATCCACTTTTTTTTTTTAAATTGCAACATTTTTATGGATTTCTAAGGAAGCAACTAAATTGATTGCAAAAATAAGCATAATTTACAAAAAAAAAAACCCTGGAGGCTTTAAATAAGAACATGCTTTCAAAAAGTAGGTAGTTGCTCTTTTCACAAAAGTTCTTTTCAATAAGAAAAGCATATATATATATATTTATTTTTAAAAAATGGCTCATTTATGCAACACCTGCTATTTGTTGCTGTGGTGGCACATAGCAGAAAATGCTCATGATAAACAGAAACAGAAAAGTTTGGGATTTCTCCTCCATGGCTTATAATTATGTGGAAATTGCAGATTACAGTCAACTTTGTGTAAATAAGCCTGAGTTTTCCTCAATCACATCAAATTCCCCCATTTAGTCTGCAAGAATTAGAAATTGTATTTTTTTTCCCCATATCAGAATCCCAATGTGTTTTCCAGAAACTCGCTTTTACAAACAAAAGAGGAATGAAAATAAAAGCAAATATGAAAAATGTCGTTTGAGAAAATGTTCCACCTTCGCAAAAACAGGGAAAAAAAAAAAAAAAGGAAGTCTGAGCTCCGCTTTCAAAATTAAGACCATCTACAGAGGCTGATGAAATATAAAAAAAAAATAAAAAAAAAACTCATATTCCAGTTGTAAGACCAAATGCACATCGATACAAGCTAGGACTTTCCAGAGCAAAACCAAAAGTGAAAAGTGCACTTTTAATTTTTAATTTTGTTTTTTGAAGTACAAATTAAGGCCCAGTGTAATGAAGCCGACAAAATGACTCGTTGGCAAATCGGCTTGAAAGACGCGTTCGAGTTCCGACGCACGGCCGTAGAAGTTCTGCACAGGCATTTCCTTTGGATCCAGCTGCCCTGCAGGCTGAAAAACTACAGTCCGGGAACAAAGAAAGGTTGAAATAATAATTAAAAAAAAAAGAGAAGACTCTAAAGAGTTCCGTCCTTTGCCTGGATCGCGGTCCGACTCCAGCCTGGCGGCTAGTCAGTGGTCCAGGCTGTTGCCCAGCTTCTGCCCCTCCTGCAGGGCGGCCATGGCCAGCCTGAGGTGCTCCTTCAGGCTCTGAATCTCGCGCTCTGTGCGGCCTCTCATCCCGTTCAGCTCTCCGTGCACCTCTGCATACCGCTCACAGGCCAGCTGCTTTTCCTGCACAACAATGAGCAGAGGAGAGGGAAGGAGGAAAAAATAAAGGCGTCATCTTCAGAGCGGCCTCAGGCTGCGACATCCACAAAGAGAAAGCAGAGCTGTGCTTTTTAAATTACAGGGTTCCTCTGAGCGGTTTGATGTCTGCATCAAGTTTAACACTGTAGAGAGTTTTTCAGAGGTAAATCAAGTGACAGTACCATGTTTAGAAACTGAAGCTCATTCCTGAGGCAGCTGATCTCCTTGTGTAGATACTCTATCTCATTATCTTTCATCCTGAGGAGAACCTGGACGACAGAGGAGAGTGTGTTTATTTCCCCACAAAAAAAAACAGACAATAACAGTTCTGGTCAGAAGTTTACATAAATTAACCAGGATGAGTGTTTTTAATTTGGGCCTTTTTATTATTTGAAACCTTTTTTATGGACTGAAATGGTTGTATAACTTTTAAAACCTAGATGTTCATACTTAAAGCACTTTTCTTTCTAAACCGCTTGGAACATGTAGTTGTGGGACTGGGCGATTAATTGATTTTATTGACTAATCAAATTTTTGGTATTTTTGAAAATGTAATTTTAGGAAAATCTGGATTTTTTTTTCCTCCCCACCACCATGCACTCCTTACGTTTCCACGGATCAGAGTGATGTCAGCACGCCCAGGGCGGCCATCTTGTTTGACGAGCGCATTTTTATAGCTTCTATTTATTTGGACTTTGAATTCAGGTCAACTTTATGATGAAATATTAAGGCCAGGGGAAGATTAGTTATTCTTTTCTTTACTAAAATACAGTCATAATATTACAAGAATACACTCGTAACAATACAGGAATGAAATGATATGAATAAAGTCTTGATATTGGGAGAATGAAGTAGTAATTTATGAAAACTCCAAGGTTTTTCTTACCAAAACAAATATTTTCGCAATTTTAAGATGTTTTGAGTAAAAATTGCATCTTTATTTGGTATTTTTGAAAATGTAATTTTCATAAAATAACAAAAAGTAAAAGGTACTTTTCTGTCATTTGTAATTAGTAATTAGCTCAATCCACCACAGATGCTGGAGAGTAAAACAGAACCGACTTGGACCGGTCCGGAAAGATGTTTCAAAAATAATTTTAAAAAGCCACTCAGAAAAGCCCCGTGTGACGTTCACCCACAAAACACAAAGCAGATGCAGCTGGGTGTTGGTGTGAAGGCTTGCACATTTTCACGCCTGCAGACCACATCACTCTGACTGGCAGTGGGTGGAGGATGTACACAGAAAGCAGCTCCCCCATCGTCCACTTTCAGTTTCCAAAACAACAGTACCTCCAGTTCGCAGGACGTCTTGTCTTTGTCGTCCTCTGAGCCTCGATCCGTGAGGGCGGAGCGCGTTCGGCTCATTTCGTCGGTCAGACGGCTCTTTAGCTCCTGGAGAACCAAACGCGTGGAGAGGTTTTCAACACAAACACCCGACTTTATGTTTGTGTTGTGTAGGAACAGAACTGCAGCATGTGGTGTAAACACATTCAGAAGCATCAGGGATTCAAATTCAAATTGGGTTTTAATATAATGTTATGCGAGAGATCAACATAAAGTGGTCCATAGCTGTGAACTGGAAGAAAATGATACACGGTTTTCCATTTTATAATAAATAAAAATCAGAATAATGTGAATATGAAAGATAATTTGTACTCTTAATTGGGCAAAAATATGAAATAATATTTAATTTCTATGATATTATTGTTAAAAATATCAGTTACAATTAATCTTCATTTGTCCTCCCCTCTCTCTGCGTTAGCTTCCCAAACCGCCAAGTGCTGGTCGAGTCCATCCAGCATCAAAACTTGTTCCATGAGATATAATATTCCACCAAATACTTTATTCAACCAGTTTGCAAAAAGAAAACCACATACAATATGAAACATTAAACAGTTCTGCTGCCACAATTAAATTTAAGACATATTTTATCCCAACTTACATTTTTCAATAAATTTAAGATTTAATTTAAAGGACTGAATTTTAGATACGTAAATTTAAGACTAAGAATCTGAAGGACATCCTCAAAGTAGACTAAATGAAAAACGGTTTGAAAGCCATGTACCATTGCTTCAACTTCACAGTTATGCACCAAGTTGTGCTGGACTACTCCATAAAAACAGATTTGTTCAGAGAGTACGATCATTATTGCGTCACATTGCTCCGTGCTACAAGTTTTCCTCCTCGTGTTTCAGTTTTTCACAAGCTGCCAACTCACCACGTTCTCTTTCCTCAGCTGCTCCACGTCTCTCTCTCTGCGACTGACTTCCCTTTCTCTCTCGGCGTTTCTCTGCTCCGCTTTGTTCAGCTCCAGACACTTCTGAGAGTAGCGCTCCGACAGGCCGGCCAGCTCTCTCTGCAAAGCCAGTGTCTCAGCCCTCCAGTGGCGAGTAAGAGAAATTAAAAAAATTAAATGTGAAAATATAAAGCTACTCATCTATTATACACATGATCCTCCTCATCAAATAAGACGTTATTGTTTAAGTATGAACCTAAATCCTGCTTTCTGAGGCTCCACTAAAACCATCAATGAGTAGAAAGCAACAACACTCTGTCCCTCAAGCATTTCCTGTAGCAAACAAAGCTTCTTCGCATCTTGCAACCAACAACCTCAAAAAGAGGAAGAGCACACACAGGCTGAAAATGGCCAGCAGTTAAAGCAGATTAGCCGTAAAAATGGAGAAATCGCGACTGAACGGCCATCATGAAGACGGCTAAGAGAAACTCATACACGACCAAATTCTTCTACATTCCTCTGGAGCCCTGCAGCGTCCAGCGGCGACTTCACTAATGGATTTCTTTCAACGAGGAGGGAATGTCGCGCTCGCCACAAATTCAGCCTCTGAGCACGACCACCAAAAACTGCAACTGAGTGTTTTGTCAGGACTGAATGTACATTTATGATCTAGTTCTGCACAAATGTGACGCAACACAAGCAGATTATAGCGGGAAGAAAAACAGTGTTGATGTTCAACTGGCAGGAGTTAATTCAAGTGTCTTACTGTTGTTGTGTCTGCAGAGTGTGAGAGTCCAGCTTCCCGCTGCTCAGCCTCCTGACCTTCTCCACCTCTCTCTCCAGCTCCTCTTTGTGCTTCTTCTTCAATGCCTCCATCACTGAAACACAAATACAGACTTAGCATTTGCTTGTTCACTTTTGTTATGAACTAGAGCATCACTGACCAGTTTGAGTCTTGTTGGCGAGCATGTTTTTTTGAAACAGAAATGTTGCATATTTTCCGATATTATAAGACATTTTACTGGGATTTTAACCCTCTTTCTGCTGCAGATGTCATTTCAGCCAGCAAAATGTCTCATGTCCAGTGCCTTGACAAAATATTTATGCTTCTTGAGCTTGAGGGATGCATGTAAAAGTTGGAAACATAGCAGCACAGTACAAATGAATGTAAAATGTGTTGCTTAAAATTTGCAGTAGATGTTTCTTTGAAATCTACTGCAAACAAGCGCCTGCAAAGGTCAGTGAGTTAGGATCTTTGAAAGGGACAAATATCAGCTGATAACTCGGCAAGAAATGAAAATTCATGTAAACTTATAGAAATCTTAATATGCCTCGTCCTGCCAGAGGAACTAAATTAAAACAACTTGTTGAGTCTTTAGGAGAACCGATCCAGTTGCTTTTGGTAGCGTTTGTGTTTTGACTTCGGTTGAATGAACAAATAAAATATCAAAATGTTAGATCTCAAGTTAGGCTGCACTGCAGCAAAATACTTTTTCAAAGAAATTTTTATGTTTACCATTATTAAAATGTACAACATACTGAAGTTATCAGTTGCTAAAAGAACAAACTCACAAAAACAAAAGGTTTCAGCCAATATTTTTGAACAGAATCTGTGAGTAACGATTGGTTTAGTAATTGATCATTTGGACGATTAATGGGATTGAAGCATGAAAACGTTCTGCAGATTTTTCATGTGGCCACTTAAGTATTTTTTACACAATGTTAGGAATATGTTAAAAGGTACAAATAAGCAAATGTTTCATTTCCATTTTAAATAGGATTTTTTTTTTTGCCTTAAGTGCAACATTACATTCCTTTAGGGTATGCTTGATTAGTTATAGATTCATTACCGATTAATAAATAGTTATCAGTTCAATTCGAGATTTTGGCTTTTTACAGTTTGAACAAAGTGAAGCTAAGAGACATGCCACTTAAGGAGTTAAGTGGAAAACATTTTCCACATTAAATGCAAAATATATACATTTTTGAACAGCTTTGACTTAATTACTGCTCTGAATGTGTTGTTCTTTTGGGAAATGGCATTTTCTGAGTCTGTATTCTCTATCTGACAATTCATCGATTACTAAATTAGTTGGCAATTATTTCAATAATCGCAATTAATCCAATTAATCATTTCTGCCCTATACGATTGTGTTAAATGTTACAATCTCTACCTGACTGATGACCAGTTGATCGTTGTGATTTAAATATCATCTAAATAAACCTTTAAAACAGTCGGAGGCCATAGTGAACATGGCAGCGTTCTCTGTGAAACGTCCTGACCGACCGAGCGAGCAACTGACCTCGCGCCGTGTCCCGAGTCTCCTCCAGCAGCAGCCGCTCCTTCTCCATCTCCAGCTCCCTCATCTGGCGGTCATGCTGCCTCTGCAGCTCCTCCAGTGCGTGTCTGTGAGCGCGCTCCATGGCCGCCAGGCTGCGGCTGCACGGCGCCTCAGGGCCGCAGTCGCTGCGCACGCTTCCTCCCCTCCCCCCTTCTCGTCCCCCCTGTTGTAGTTTCTCCAGCTGTTGCCTCAGTGACGCCACCTGAGAGGGGGATGAAAACGGAGGTAAAGCCAGCTGATTTGACACCAGATGGATGCAATGAAAATATATATTCACGCCAAGAAGCACATCACGCCAAAACAGAGCAGACTGGCTTTTCAGAAGCATCTTCCACATCAATTCATTAATTATTTAAGGTGGAAAATACTCCTGAAAGTAACACACAAGTCAGAAAGTAGTGCAAAGCATAAAACGGTTGAAAAAGAATCGCTTTACTTCATCGGCGCAGATGAAGGGTTAATTTGCTTTTCAATATCTTTGCAAATTACAGAATCATCTCCACACACTACCTCCCTCTGCAGCGCCTCGTTGGCCGGCTGGCTAGACGTCCGCGATCCCATCGACGACAAGGAGCTCATGTCCTTCAGCGGCATTCGCTCCAACTCGGACCACTTCCTCTCAATCTCGTCGTCCAGGTGGGGCTTCTGGTTCGATCCCACCCCCGAGCCCTTTCGCGACAGAACGGCTTCCCATTGGCTGCTCGTGCTCCTCTCCTCCTGCCACTGGCTGTGCTCTCGGCCCTGCCCCTCCCCTGCTTCCCGCTGACTGGATGGGAGAGGGGCGTAGGAGGAGGCGGGAACAGGAGACAGTTCTACGTAGTCGAACCTTCGCTCGGCGGGATGGGCCGAGCTCGGGGTCTCCGACTGGGAGTCGGCGTGGCGCGACGAGGGGCGGCGAGAAGATGGCGGGAGGCGTTTATGGGAGTTCTCCTTGTCGCTGTTGTTGTCGGGTAATCTAATAAAAAACAAGTGACAGAACTAAGGTAAGTCTTTCATGTGTCAAACTCCAGGCCCAGGGGCCAAATCTGGCCCACTGTAGCTTTTTATGTGGCCCTCTAGACNCCAAATTACATCAATGAGTCCTTCCAGTGTTTCACAATTATGAAAAAAAAAATAAAAAATCACACAAAATCAGCAGATCCCCACGTTTTTACTGCAATTTTTTTTATCAAAATTGGCCAAAAACATTGACTTTAAGTGACTGCTGCCTCAGCCGTACTGGATGTCAAGTTACAGTCCGTGATAAGGCGATTAATAAAAATTCACCTTTAACGTCATACATTAGCTCAAATATCGTAAGAATTTCTTACAAATATTTCTAAATTAGAAGTACAAAATCTGTCACAAAATCCTGGTTGGACTGATCAGTGTGAAAACTTTATCAATATTATTTGATTTTAAGAAACACTGAAACAACCAGCTATTTGTTTATATTTTATGGATTTTATCAAAACTTTGACACAACCGGCCCTTTAAGAACATTGAGATTTTTTTATTTGGCCCAAATTAAAAATTAGTTCGACACCTCTGACTTATAGAATCAACTTTTGCTGCTGTTACAGCTGCAAGTCTTCTTGGTTATAACATTTCTGCCTAAACGTTTTTGAAAATAACTCAGTCTGACAGGATAGAGAGGATCTGGAGGTTAATTGTGGTGTTTGACTCATTTCCAGGTGGATTTAGGCCTAACATGAATATGCGTGCATATGTACGTTTAAATTTGCCGTTTACTAAGTTTTTATCCATCTTTAACAAGTTTCATGACTGCTCTCTATTTACATCCATTTCACATTTAAATGCTGCTTCGCCTCACAACTGTGAACAAAACTTCAAACAACTTTCTCTTAAAGCCAGCTCTCCTCTTGCCCATATTCCCCAACAGATACTGGTCAATTCGGCCATGTTGCCCGTTCATACCCAGATTTTATCTTTTCTTACTTACTGCATCCTTTTGAACTATTACAAATGACCACAAACCAAACTTCAAACAAATGAGATGTTGTATTCACCAGATCTGCTGGAACTTACTGCGTGAGGTCAGGAGAGCTGCTGGGCCGGATAGATTTCTTTAAAACCTCGATCCAGTTCCGCCTGATCCCGGCCGTCATGGCCGACAGAGTGAAAACAGCCTCCCGAGTCTGCAGCACGACAGGGACGAGAAATTAAAAAGATGCGGATGAGATGGAGATGACGAGAGGTGCAACGTAGAAAACGGAAGAAAGATGTGGTTTAAAGTTGATGAGGTCAGTTTGAAGAGGAAGAAGAAGAAAACAGAAGCATGCCGTCTTAAAGAGCGTTTGACCACCGACAGACTTACCTGAATCTGAAAGCCGTAGTTCTTCTCCACGTTGAACTCTGACACCTTCAGGCAAGATTTCAGGTCAATTTCTCCATCCAGGTCGTCTTTCTGCGCAGGGAAACAAGTCGTTTTGTCAAACCAAAACCACATTTGCCAACTGCTAACATTTTCGACTGAGAACAAGAGAACATGCCTCCTCTGCAGTCGAGTCTCTGTAATATTTCAGCCCAGCGTCTGTCAAAACAAACCAATGCTTCTTCCACTAAAGACAGAAAAAGTAAACCAAGTTAAAGCAAGAAAAGAAAAAAACAAAAAAATAAATAAATAAAAGTGGCACTAGGAGGAATATCTCACCTCTCCGCAGTCGTCCAGTTTTGACATCCATCCCTTTTTGAAGTTTAAGAGGTCGGGCTGCAAACAGGAGGGCGGAGTGTCAGTTTCGTTACCCTTCGTTTGAACACAGCAGTTTACAGGAAGGAAACGCAGACGTCTTTGTGTGTCAACGCCATTCATGTGATCAGCCACGCATTAAAAAAGCAAGTCAGAGTAGATCTCAACAAGGAGACAAAAAGAGAATGGAAGAAAGAGAGAGGATGACAAAGAACACCACAAGCCCGTGTCAAAGGACGGTGCATGCTCAATGCGTCCACACCTCTGCGGGTTTACGCCGTTATTGTAGTAAAACATAATAGCGTGCCACGCTGCAGACGTATGCATCCACAAAGGATGCCAGCTAGTTTCCAGGAGAGGGGATCACCTTTTAAACGAAAATAGTCCTTGTCTAACTTTCCTCTTAGCACTTGACATGGTGGTAAAACCAGTGTGCGCCGCAATCAGGCCAGACAGCGTAATGCTGCTGCGCACACACTGCTCTGCTTGAGTGGTTGCACGTCAGCGTGTTGTTTACTAAACATACTGCTGCTC
Organism: Poecilia latipinna; assembly: GCF_001443285.1. NCBI lineage: Eukaryota > Metazoa > Chordata > Actinopteri > Cyprinodontiformes > Poeciliidae > Poecilia > Poecilia latipinna. The sequence continues at coordinate 835 of NW_015116526.1, read as the reverse complement.
CACTGCAGCACACCACCGCTGCAGCAGCAGCCCGGCGCTTTTGCTTTCCACCCCCAGAAGCACAGGAAGACTGAAACGTGTGCAGGAGGCCTCAGAGCCGCGATGGTCCCAGATTAAGATGAGGCAACATCCATTCATCCCGCTCCTTATCGCTCTCCAACATTCCTCAGTTCAAATCTCCTCAGATTACTCGCATCTTTCTGCAGAACTTGCACTCCCAGCCGTCTACTTGCCTCGTCATACTCAGACTCATTTTTAGTCACTTTATTCTCCTGTTAGAAGCTTTTATTTGATTTATTTGGCCTCCTGCTGTTACCCACTGCGCCTTGCAAAGGTATTCAAACCTTAAACGTTTTAAGTACTTTTTTAACTTTGGTGCATCTTATTTGATAGGCCAAGACAAAGAAGTGTACTTGAAATCCAGCGTAACATTTAAAAGTCATCAAGTTAAACTCTGCTGAGACTAAAACTACATTTACTGAACAACAAAAACCATTAGTGCAGAAAAACTAACAATGCGTATAAACAGACAATCCCCACATCAAACTAAGAATCTGTGGTCAGACACTCTGCAAGATAACTTTAAGGTCAGGTATGATTAAAAAAGAACTTTAGATGTGTAAAGCCAACAAAAAAACGTATCCGGAAAGACTGTCTTGGTTCTACAAAGTACTGAAAAGAGGAATCTCAGACCAGACCTCTTCCACCATGAAGTCAAGTCTTTAGTCAACTGGTTTAAAGGATCAGAGAAAGAGGATCTGGATACAAATTTATGTTTTACATTCTTAGAATTTTACTGGCAAGCCTGTCGCAATAAGCAATAAATCACCAGATA
>NW_015116525.1:37210-39091 GCF_001443285.1 Poecilia latipinna | reverse complement strand
AAGAAGAAGAAGAAGAAGATTTTTTTTAACAAAACTTAACAATTATCTTGCCAAAATAAATACAGACTTTACACAATTAGATACGCAAACAGAAAAAACAAAACAAAAAAAAACAACACAAAACAACCAAAAAAATATTTACATTAGCAGTTTGTTAAATACTAATTCTTTTTCTTCAGAAATGTTGCACAATACATTATTGAAACCCCACAATTGCAAGAAGCTATTTAAATCTCCTGTGGCTCTGTGGAAGCAAAACTCTAACCTTAACCTGGCCTTGACATTACATTTCCACAGAGCCACTGCATCAAGCTGAGGTCCATCCTGCAACTTGTCACGTTGTGTTTTATAAATAGCCATTTTTGCTTCTGCAATTAAATAATTTAAAAGGCAGGATTTAAAACTTGTGGCTCGACTGTAAGGCACACCGTATAAGAAAATAGAACTAGTAAAACCCACGCAAAAAAAACTAAAAAGACCAGTCAAACATGTACAATCCATAAAAACGTGAAAAACACTCTCAAACTGCAAAACGGACACTCATTTAAAACCCCAGGACTGATGACTGATAAAAACGAGTTTGTAGCAATGGCGCCATGAAGGATCCTCCATTGTAGGTCACCAGTCCTCTTTTTTATTGGAGGCTTGAATAAAGTCCTCCACTGTGGTTTCAGTTCTCCAAATTTGCCAAATTTTTAACACAGCATTTGTACAGTGCCTTTGGACTGGCCTTACGTAAGTCCATTTCTGGTACGTCACTTTGCAGCAGGGGCCCACTGTCATCCTCGAAGCCTGGATCTAGGACCACGTCCGGAAACGGGTCCTTCGGGTCAGGCAGGCACTCTTTTGTTGCTTGTAGCTGCAGGAGCCGTCTCTCCTCAGCTGTCAGTCGCTCTTTCAGTCGCTCTAGGAAGCGCTTTACAAGTCTGGCGGACCGGACCCCGAGCAGCGAGGCAACTTCCAGGACGTCAGAGAATTCTGGGCCGGCTACCTGCACTAGACGCCGCAGGGTCACCGTCCCGGACCTGGACAGTGCCTCAGACAGTCCTGGCACGCTGCTGTCGTGGACGTCCAGTCTCGCTCCACATACCAACGGTTCTTCTAAAAGCCAATGCAGAGAATTACATGTTTTTGCTCTTTTCAATTTAAAAAGAGCGCAGGATTTAAAAACACCCTGATAAAACTGAGGCAACCCCTTTAACTTTAAAAGACTAAAATCAGTTAAAAACAGAGCAGCATCCAGGCCCAAAAAATTAACACATCTAAGGATGCAGCTGGCCACATCTGTCCACACAGGAGAATCTGTTAAATATTTCTGTAAAAACTGTAAACGAAATATAGCTGTTCTACTGGCCAGGTGGACAAGGCCCTGGCCCCCCTCCTATTTCGATAAAAACAAAACAGACTGTGGCACCCAGTGTAGACCATTCCAAAAAAAGTTGACCATCTCTGTTTGGATTTTTACAAGTAGCCCAGATGGTGGGTCTAACACCGCAAGTTTGTGCCACAGCTGTGAAGCAACTAAATTGTTTAAAACCAGCACTCTGCCTCGGTAGGACATTTGTGAGTGTAGCCATTTCCACTTGGATAACTTGTTTTTAATTTTTTCTTCAATATTTTCCCAGTTTTTGTTCACAACATGTTTATCTCCTAAAAACACACCGAGATACTTAAAACCATCCTGTTTCCATAAAAGGCCCTGAGGGAGAACTGGGAGCCCGTCGGACCACTCGCCGACTGCCAGGGCTTCGCTCTTTCCCCAGTTCACCCTCGCAGCGGACATAGTTGAAAACTTTTTCGTGATCTCGGTTAAAACAGTGACATCCCGCTGATCTTTAGTAAAAACAACGACATCATCAGCATAGGCAGATAAAACCATAT
>NW_015116525.1:30154-33846 GCF_001443285.1 Poecilia latipinna | reverse complement strand
GCACCCAGTGTAGACCAGTCCAGAAGAAATCGACCATTTCCGATTGTATTTTCACTAGCAGGCCAGGTGGTGGGTCTAGGACAGAAAGCTTGTGCCACAGCTGTGATGCTACAAGGTTGTTTAGGACCAGCACTCTACCTCGATATGACATTTGAGAGTGCAGCCATTTCCATTTTGACATTTTATTTTTTATTTTTTGCTCGACATTTTCCCAGTTTTTACCAACAACATCTTTGCTGCCTAAAAAAACAAAAATATACTTAAAACCGTCTCTTTTCCAGGTAAGACCTCGAGGGAGAACTGGGAGCCCAGCAGACCACTCGCCGACGGCCAGGGCTTCACTCTTTCCCCAGTTCACCCTCGCAGGAGACAGTGCAGAGAATTTCTCTGTGATCTTGGTTAAAATGTTGACACCTTGTTGATTTTTTATAAAAACAACATCGTCAGCATAGGCAGATAAAACCATATTGCTACTAAAACCAGGTAAAACCAGACCATGAACACTCGAGCGTATTTTCTGGAGGAGGGGTTCCAGGGAGAGTGCGTAGAGCATCCTCGAGAGCGTGCAGCCCTGTCGAACACCTCTACACACCCTAAAAGGTAGTGATGGGCAAATGAAGCCTCATGAAGCAATGAACCTTTCCAGCCCGTTGCTTTGCAAAAAGGTTCGTTACTCGATGCTTCATTCATTGCTCTATAGTGACATCTGCTGGTGAAACTAACAGTCTTGTCACTCAGTTGGATCATACTTCCAAAAATTACTAAATGCAATGTTGTCACAAAGTTTTCATTAAAATCATCTTTAGTAACAGGATAATCAATGAAACCATATTTAATTGTCATATGTTTTAATTATTACAATTATTTGTAACCAATCTAATCCTGGTTTATGTTGAACGTTAGTGGTTGTGTCGGGTTTTCTTTTACGTCATAGATGGATTTGACAATAAAGACAATTGATGTTTTAATGTCTTGAGAGTGCAGTGTCTGTTGGGGCGTTCACTTTTTCTTGGATTTCTAATTGGCTCTGATCTCGTATATTTGGCTACATGTTGAATTTTAGTTCTGCAACAGGATTAAATCTGTTTCTGCTGTGCAAGACTGATATATCTTTGCTAATCAGACTACAAATAATAGTGGAAATTTGCAGAAGGTGAGAAATTGGGAGGTGGAGGGTTAATTATTGTTATCTAAGAAGAATTTTATTGTGAGGATAATCTCAAAGTATTCCCAGATGTCAGATTTTCCTCTTGCTGGCTCCATTTCAGACAATCAGTCAAGTTTATTTGTGTAGCACATTTCAGCAACAACGCAGTTCAAAGAGATTTACATCATAAAATCACAATATAGTTATTAAAAAACAACATAATCTACAATTGAGAAAACCAGTAACAAACATTATATTTTGATGAGTGCCATCGTCAATACACATCAAATATGTTGGTCAATGTTCATTTTATTTGGCCACTGAAGACAAATATCATCCTCTGATGCGTGACCAAATGGACAACAACCCATGACACAGCAAGGGTCATCGCGCTTTTATTTTGAAAACCGACACGCAAAATGAAGCAGTCACGTGACTCATGCAATGCGAGGCCTCGTTTGTTGCCAGTCACGTGGTTTTCAGCAAGACAACACAAGCCTCGAAGCGGGGCTTCATCGGCCACGCCCCCTTTTTACTCGGTACAAGGATCGAAGCCTGGATTCAGATAGCCCATCACCACTAAAAGGAGCACACAGGCTACCGTTGATCTTCAGCACACTCTCAATGTCACTGTACAGTACCTGGATCTTGGCAATGAGCCAGGGCCTTGGAGAGGATTTTGAAGCCGGTACAGAGGAGGGACACAGGGCGCCAGTTCTTGATGTCCTGCAGGTTACCCTTTTTGGGCAGCAGAGTGATGACTGCCCTGCAGCAGGACAAGGGGAGTGAACCGGTGGACAGACTTTCATTGTAGACTTCGAGCAGGTCTGTGGCCAGAATGTCCCAGTAGGCCTTGTAGAACTCCACCGTGAGCCCGTCGACGCCCGGGGACTTCTGGCCCTGAATACTGAGAAGGGCTGTGTGGAGTTCCTGAAGCCCCAGAGGGCGCTCCAGGTCAGAGTTGGTCTCCTCGGAGACCTGGGGTAGTTCGTCGTAGAACTCCCGGAACAGTTCCTCGTTCTCTCTGTATTCACTTTGGAAAAAAGAACGGTAAAACTCCACAGCCCTCCTCCTGACCTCACCTGGTTCACTCAGTTGCTGCCCTGTGTCCAACAGCAAGGAGTGGATCAGCTTCCTCTGCCCGTGCTTCCTCTCCAAGCTGAAGAAGAAGCTAGAGGGAGCATCCATCTCTGTGATGTTCTGAACCCGGGACCTGACCAATGCGCCTTGGACTTTATTCTCCAGCAGGTTTGCTAAAGTTAGCCTTTTAGATTTGAGAGCTTCAATATGCTCTCGATTTCCTGTGGATTCACTAAGTCGTTCTAATTCCACAATGTTTATCTCCAGATCTCTGATAGATCTGGTAATGTCACGGGTGACGTTGAGAGTGTGCTGTTGACTCAGCAGTTTTATCTGTACTTTTCCATAGTCCCACCACTGTTTAAGACTAGTAAAATCAGACTTTCTTTGTCTAAAACCAGCCCAGAAAAACAGTGAAACCTCCATAAAACCTTGATCATAAATTAAAACTGAATTAAAATGCCAGTAAGCGCTTCTAGGTAAAATGTTTTTGATAAAAACACTACCTAAAAGCAACGAGTGATCTGTAAAAGCCACTGGTAAAATCTGGCATGTTTTAAACACATTAAAATTGTGCTTAAAACAATAAAAACGATCAAGACGGGCTAAAGAGATATGGTTTTCTTTGATGTGGGACCATGTATACTGCCTGGAGCCTGGATGCATCCTCCTCCATACATCCACCAGGTCGTGAGATGAGACCAGCCTCCTGAGAACATGTTGGGCTGCTGGATGTGGCTCTGCATGATTGTGATCTAAAAACTCGTTTTCAGTGCAATTAAAATCCCCACCTATGAAAACAAAATCCTCAGACCCACAATCACCCAACCATTCCTCAATTAAAAAACAAAAAAAACACTTCTTCTCTGCATTAGTGGTGGGAGCATAAATATTGATAAAAACTATACTAAAATGTTCAAAACATGTCTTGACTAAAAGACACCTCCCTTGAATGACATGTTCAACCTCTATTGAATTTGGGGTGAAAGCCCTGGAGAAGAGAAATCCCACTCCTGCACTCCTGGGAGGTGCTGTGGCTTAAAACAACCTTCCCCCTCCACTCTCTACCCCAGTCTGCTTCTATTGGTTGATCACTGTGTGTCTCTTGCAGATAAATAACATCGATTTTTTTTCTGATTCATAGTTTGATAAATCAAAGCTCTCTTTTCAGCCTCTCTTGCCCCATTTAAGTTCAAAGATGCTATTTTAAAAGAATCCATGTAAAAAGAGAAGCTAAAAACTATGTACAAAAAAACTGTATTTGAAAAAAGGATGCTACTTTGCTTCATTTTTACCTAAAGTTGCTTTCTTACTCTCGACATTAATTTCTTCAATCTAAAGACTTCCGGATCTGTAAAACCTGATGTGACTTTATTTCTAATATGATATCTTGCAGAGAAATAAAATAGTCTTATATTTGGGAAATATGTCTCAATTTTTTCCCCTCTAAATCCTTTTGTTTGTT
>NW_015116525.1:20306-27309 GCF_001443285.1 Poecilia latipinna | reverse complement strand
CAGACAAACCACAAGACATCAAGTCTGGGTTTGGAGGCTTCTCCGTTTATTTACTCTGTCAGTCAGGAGATATTAGCATTAGCACCTAGCATGTGCTCCAGTTCTCCAACCCGATCTCTCCCCAGTGGAACGAACAACAAAAAGGCCACGCTAACGTACCTGTCAATCGGGAGATATTAGCATTAGCACCTAGCATGTGCTCCAGTTCTCCAACCCAATCTATACAAAATAACAGTATTAGCATGCATCAAATGTTATAAAGGTGTAATAGCAACTCAAATGAAAATATCCAAACACTTATCATTAATACAGAAGGACAAATAAACATTTGAACAATATTAATTAGAGGATTACAATGGATTATAAAACTTGCCTCTCCCCAGTGGAACGAATAACGAAAGGGAAGAGGAAATTAATAACTTAATATTTATAATAGTCCTGGAAGACCCTGAACAAAGGAAGAAGAAAATAAGGCAGAGTTGGAGGTCCAAACCCCTTATAGTAGACATAGAGGAACACAACAGTCAAGTAGAAGGAGACAAATACATGAAAGAACACATTTTGTGGAAATATACAACTATTAATATAGACCCAGTTACATAAAGTTTAGCTTTGACCAAACGCCCCCAAGGAATCCCAGCGACCCCCTTTTGTAAAAATTTCAGCCAGGGGGCTGGGGGGGGCCGGGGGGGGGGGCAGTACCGCCCACATTGAGAACCTCTAGGCTAGCCCATGACCAATCACTTATCTGGAAGTCCCATAGGATCATTCTCTAAAACGTTGGAAGGTTATTCCCATTTTGATTGGTGGCTCCTGTTTGTATTGATGACAGATGTTTCTATAGATGGTATCAGTCGCTTTTTTATAGTGTTCCATGTATTCTTTTCCTGCTGGTAGCTAACGCCACACTGTGAGATTCTGGATTGTTTCTGGGTTTTGTTTGCAGAACCTGCACCTGGGATCAGACCTGATAGAGATGAACTTCTTGCTCCGGGCCTGTGTTGCCATGATCAGTGTTTCTGAAGAGTCTGATTCTTCAGAGCTCATCATAGTATTGAAACAGCACTTGTGAGAGTTACAAAATATCAACACTATCAGAAATATGAATAGAAATTAAAATGGCTAATGTTGAATTTCTGAATGGATTTATCAAAATTCTTCATGTTTGTAATGAGTTAACACATGAAGTCCTGAGCTCAGTGCCTCTGACATGATTATTAAACTATGTCTCGATTTGGACCACCAGCCAATATTAATAATGAGAGGTCAGGTCAGGACAGCTTGCCTGTTTGCTCACACCCAGGCAACATAGAAGACAACCTTCTTCACAACTGTGGCATATTCTAAACAATGATCTGACTTTTCACAACCTTCTACTCTTATTGCAGCTTTTGCTGACTTTTTGTTTTGCTTTTACCAGCATTCTCAGCTTAGTTTGTGTTTATATTAAACTTTGCTCATCTTATAACCACTTTTACCATCGCTGCTGACTAAGAAAAACAGATGATCAAACTTAAGTTAATCCTGGCAGTCAGAGGAAAACAATTGCTGTTTGTCGTGACCACTCTAAACTTAAAATATAACCGAATGTTTTCAGAGAAATGATAACACTTAATTATGGAATAATTTGACATGCAGGCGTATGTTGAAGCAGTAGGCCTACATTAAGCATAACATTTTGGCTAGCTATGAGTAGCTTGGGGATTTGTACCTGCATGTTTTTCCATGTTGACCACAGGAACCAACTGTTCCCTGTCACACTGATGAACTAAATAACCAACACATGTCATATTAGTGTAAGGCATCCAGGAGAACATCCTGTCGTCACAACACGACATATTTTGGAACGGAATCGCAATAAATATGAGTGACAACTATGATCATCCTAGCATCCTGTTGCGATTCCACATGCTGTCTTGTATTTTTACATCTGGGAGGGAATAGAGCACCTTCATGTTGCCCACTTGGAGTTTTCTTCATTCTTTTTGCTTCTAATATTCAACGACAGAAAGTACAGAGTTTACTTTGTAAAAAGAAAGTTCTTCGATTATACTATTCGAAGAGTAACATCTTCATTTCAATTAATTTGCAAACACTGTCTTCCATGCCTTGGGTTTTGCTTTCTTTTGACAAACAAATTTTAATTTCAAAATGCAGTTTTCACATAATAATCCCCTTTTTAAGGAAAATATCTATCCAAGCATACCTGGCCTTATGGGAAATGACTGTATTACTCAACTTTTAGATAAATCAAAAATTAACTGTGATAAGTCACATTGTTTAGCTTGAGTGTCACTTGGCATACAAGTGACACTCAAGTTTTATTAACAAGTAATTTAAGAAGAGCCTGTCCAACAACATGAAGAGAAAAAGCAACAATTTAAATACAAGATGGGAAACCAAGTCATCGAAATCTATCTGTCTGGATAATATAACGAAGGTCATTTATAATATTCCAATGGTCAACAGTGAGAGCAATTATCTGAAAATGGGAACAGGTGTCAACCAAACTTATTCCATGAGTACATCGGCAACTCATCTCAGAGGATACACAAGAATTCAGAACATCTAAAACAATGTAGGTCCTGTTCGAGTCAACTGAGGTCAATCTTCAAGATTTTACAATGAGAAAGAGAGCGAGCACAAATGGCATCCGTCAGAGATTTTAAGTCCAAAACTACTGCTGACCACAAATACCACTGAAGCACATCTGATGTTTGCCAAAAAAAAGACAAAAAAAATCTTGACAGTTAGTAAAAATTTGGGGAAAATTTTCTGGGTCTAACAAGACAAATGTGGAATATTTCAGTGGGTGTGCATCACATCTAGTAAATAAAAGCATTTTAGATAGCTGAGCATGGTGCTGGTGCTTCAGAAGTTGCTGCTTCAGGACCTGAGCAACTTGCCTGTTACAGTGAGAAGTATGGTGTGGAAGGAAAAAGTCAGTAAACTTGGCTGTACAATAATCAAAGCTAGTTTGTTAGGCCTCCAGCATAGTTCACACACAGTTCAAAATGGCAGCTTTCCAATCAGTCAGACTCTTATTTGCAGTCCACCGATATACTGGTTATGCCTGCCTTGTCAATTTAAACCCAGTTAGATGTAGCTTTCCAGCTACAGCTAACGTTAGACAGGTCCCATACCAGAAAACAGCTCTGGATTGGTACCGTGTTGTATCACATGCTATAATACAATCTAATTTAAGTACTCTCAATGGGAAAATTCAATAAAGCAAAATGTTGTTGCTTACTCAGCCAAAGAACAATGTTCAGCTCTCTTGGCACTTTTGCAATAGCAGAATAAACTCTAATCCAATCAAAGCTTCAGCTACAGTTTCATTTTCCAAATAAGTGCATGCAGCTTCTTCTCAAATGGTGGAGGGCAGAAAATATGGTTTCAGTCCTGACTGACTGTTGGCTTCACACTGAGTTAGTCCTAAAAAATATGCAAAGTACATGTTGCAGGGACAAGTTCTTCTTCAACAGCAACTCCTGCACACTGCACATAGCGCTTTTAGCATTGAATAAGCATTCAAGTAACGTCTGTTGAGGAATCATCCTGTATAAAGCACCATCTGTGCCGTGTCGCCTGTCTTTTCACAGCTGATGTAAACACAAGAACATTGAGTCATAGACATAATAACTAGTAACACAAAAAAGCTTAGATCTGCAAAATAGCATGGCTGTCATCAGTAATCAATTCTCACTTGGAAGGAGCCACAGGGGAAGCATTTTTTCTAACAATTTGAGGCAGATTCTGGAATGAATTGACATTGCTGATGAAAACAGGCTAAGTAGATAGTAGAGGTTACATGTGGCTCCTTTCATACAGACAAGGTCATAAATAAGAAGAGACGAGTACAAAGAAGAAAACCATATCAGGGTCTGTGGGAACATCTTTAACCCGTCTCCTAAGCTATCAAATTAGCAGTTTATCTTCCACCTTGTCATCTTGCCATATTTAAATGAATTCAAATGAGGAGAAAAAGGCCAGTGTAGGGTGGGACTCTGGAAAAGTAATCAGCAGATCTATGATAACGAGATACTGTGCTGCAAAACTCTAACTCAGACTCCGACCCCAATGCTTGTGATTAGCACCAGCAAGTAGCACGACCCACACATCCATTGATTAGAAGTGAACAGCATGCAGCTTTATTTGGGTCAGTAAGATTATGGAAAGGAAACCTAAACATAAAACTTAGACTTTTAACTGCACAGCAGTAGTGACAGTTTCAAAAGAACAATGTCAGAATTATTGAGGAAGTCGTCATAAGAAATGGAAATTTCTTTCAATTTTCTCAATCTAAAAAACAAAACCACAAAGGATCAAATTTTATAGTTTACATAAAAAATAGCATTACTTATACGGTTACATGGATCAAAATTGTGGCATTGGAAAACATTATAAAAATGATGAGATATCTAAATACCTAAAATGTTGCAATTTTAATATTATCTCAGTTTAGTTGTAGTCTGCTTCTACTTCGGTCAGTTTTTTTGTCGTATCGCACATGTGGTCCTACTGCTACATTACTATTCCTGTTGACACATATCTTTGGTTTGGCCATAATTATATTCTTTTGTCCAGGCTGATTTTTGGGCAAGTTTTGGTTCAATCTAGGTCTGATTTCTGCCTGGATTTCACTACTTGCTTGGCGTGTGGTTTGAAGCTTAGCTCCTATTTTTACCCAAAGAAATGGAAAAAAAAAAATTCTATAGTAAAATAAAAACTTCACATCACAAATGCAGGATGTGAATACATTTCATTTCACAGAGTCATTTCATTGAAAGCAGCTGTCTGTCTTATGAGTAAGACAGACAATAGCTTGGTGTCACCTGGGATCTGACTGATGTCTTCATCAGATCTGACGGATGGGTTGACAAATGACTGACATCCCATCTGGACGGAGGGGTAAAGTGACTGTGTCTTTTATATTAAAGCGTTACCAGCTCACAAAGTTGAAGCTTTATATTCCCTTGTTTAGTAAATCCAGCAGGCAGCTGCTTTAAATCTGTTTCATGAACCTATCAGGGAGCAAACCAGTGGTGCAGGGGTTAATGATGCCTTCTCTCACTGGTCAGGCTGTTCTGAATGTCTCCAAGCACTGACTAGTTTATCCCCAAATCTTGCCCAAAGACATGTTGAACTTTATTACTGAAGATAAAAATGATCTATATCACTTCTACACACATTTTCTAATGCAGCTACAGTATTCCAAAAGAAATAGCTTTAGTTTTGGCTCATTCCTTGGAACACATCTTTTGTACCACATTCAGTTTTGTAGGTTAACTTGACCTTACACACACTTCCAACTCTACCCACTAGTTTTCTATGAGACAAAGATTACTCCAAAACTTTGTTGTACTTAGGTCACTTTGTAACAATTATGCTTTGTGAAACATATTTCACTTTGATAATAAACATGACATCTTGCATGTAATGTCATGACATGTACCACCCCTAATATTTAAGCAGCATTCAACTTCCATGGATCACAAATCAGGATCAAACTTCCAGAAAACAGTAAAACTGCTGAAACATTTTAAATCCAGACTCAAAACCCACCTGTTGAGAGCTGCTTTTGAACCATAATTGACCAACATAATGATGGCACTCCACAAAATGTTATGTTTGATACTGGTATCTTAAATTGGTGACCGTATGTTGCTGTTATGACTTTTTATTTTTATGACATAATGCTCTTTGAATTTCCTTGTTGCTGAAGGAAGTTCAGTAACAACGGAGCCACAATGTTTGATTGTCATATTGTGACCCATTCTTTAGTAGAACTAAATTCTCCTTAGGTATGATGATGATGGCTGTTTGTCCTCTCTGTCTCTGTGTTGCCCTGCAATGTTCTGGTGACCTGTCCAGGGTGACCCCGCCTCTCGCTCGTTGACCACTGTACATGGGCACCAGCACCCCTGGTGACCCCACAATGGCAAACTTTTTATGCTTTGATGTGTGAAAGGGGTGTATGTGGATGTGTGTGTGTGTTTGTGTATACGAGACAGTCATTTTAGTGCCCTTAAACACAGAACCTTGAAATACCAAAGAAATCCTTATCATCTATACAACCTAGTCATCTGAAATTGCAGAGTTATCAATTATGTTTCATGACTGCACTCTATAGAATAGAGGAACGGTAACCCCCTCCTTTGCCTCCCCTCCTCCCTCTCGCACTCTTAACGGTACGCTAGCCCTGCCCCCTATCCCATAGACATAATATAAGCAGAGACGCCTCATGGACCGCTCCGGCGCAGGAAATACGGAGGCCATCTTGGAGCGGTATATCCTCCTACTTTGCTCAATCAAAACAGCAGAAGATGCCTCAGCAATGAGGGATATTGTTGTTTGGATCTATGGATTATTGATGCGAGGGCTCCACAGACAACATTTCACAAGTAAGATGGACATATTATTGTGTATATATTGTGATTAGAATATGGCTTTACTGTATTTATGTCCACCGGCGAGATACCAGCTAATATTAGCTTCAGTGCTTGGTGTAATACGGGTTCAGCCCCGCTATGAAAGCTAACTGAGATTTCGTAAATCTAAAAAAAAATAATTATTCTCTAACATTGACTTAGATTATCTGACACATTAGAAATGAAACAATATAACACCTATTATAAAACTTATATTATGTGTTATAACATTCACCGGCAAAGTTTACACAGGTGGTAAAGACTATTATTTATATTCTTTCACTCTTTAAAAGTAAGATACATCCTAAATCTTCCGTTTTTGTTTTGAAAGTTTCCTAAAGACGATGTGAGGAAGAAGAGGGAGATATCTATAAAGAGAGACGGATTCACTGCAGCACGGATGAATCTCGCATCGGATTTTGGACTCGTTGGCTGAAAAACATAAACACACACACACACACACACACACACACATATATATATATATATATATATATATATATATATATATATATATATATATATATATATATATATATATATATATATATATATATATATATATATATATA
>NW_015116525.1:9507-17573 GCF_001443285.1 Poecilia latipinna | reverse complement strand
GTGAAATGTTCCCTTTATTTTTTTGAGCAGTTCACTATTAATCTTTATTAGTGTTTGTATAGTTATATAAATATATATTGATATTACTAAATAATTTATTAAATAAATTATGAACGGCTGTGTGCTTTGTAATATGCTCTTCATACATCGATATCAGAATATTCCATTCCTATTTATATTTATTCCATAACATTATAACATTCACCGGCAAAGTTTACACAGGTGGTAAAGACTATTATTTATATGTATTTATTTCACTCTGTCAAAAGTAAGATACATCCTAAATCTTCCGTTTTTGTTTTGAAAGTTTCCTAAAGACACGATGTGAGTAAGAAGCGGGAGATATCTTTAAAGAGAGACGGATTCACTGCAGCACGGATGAATCTCACATCGGATATATATAATTCACTATTAATCATTATTTATTTGTGCCATTATTAATCTTTATTTATTAGTGTTTGTATAGTTATATAATGATATTACTAAATAATTTATTGAATAAATTATGAACGGCTGTGTGCTTTGTAATATGCTCTTCATACATCGATACCAGAATATTCCATTCCTATTCTATTTTTATAGCCACTAAGCATATTTAAATATGATGAACTATGTATCAGTACAATTAAAAATACTTTAAAAATACAATTGTTTATAAATGTAGCTTTGATAGATGTTTGAATATGGTTTACAGTAACAAAAAAGTGTGTTATGATCGATTAAATCCGCTGATACGTCATTGTGCTGCTAAACACATAACGCTGAGTGGAGTGGTGGTCCGCTCCAAGATGGCCGCCCTAAATCTCGTCAGCGACAATAGGCGAGAGCGGTCCATGAGGCGTCTATCCTTATATTATGTCTATGCCCTATGCTTCCCCCATTCTTGTTCTTCGGTACGCTCTACCCACCTCGCTCTGACTATAGCAGCGGATGATAAAAGCTTCCGGTATTCTCAAATCCTAATCTTGTCAGCACTATTACGACCATAATCATCTACTCCCGTGAGTTGTGAAGTTCTGCTGAAGAAATACATCCAGTTTTGACACGTTCTGACAACGTGTCTCTCCGTGGCTCTCCGTTGGTGAGAAAAAGTCCTGTAAACACTGTTATGCATGAGGGCGCACAGAGCCTGACTTTGACGCAGCAAAGGTGCACACATTACGCGTGGTTACGCATCCAGCTGGTGGATTCATGTCAAAACAAACCCCAAAATGCCTTATGTCCTTATGACAATACAGGTGTTGGCTACACATCGGTGGCTTTAGATTTAGTTTCCGAGTTGACCAGTCAGAAATATTTCAGAAAGAATACAGGGCATGTCAAAATGAGCTCTGGATATTATTGGCTCGGTAAATGTCATTTCATAACATTATTGGTTGAATGCGGTGTCAATCAAAAAAAAAAAAGGGCTCTGGGCTGCCCAATAAAAGTGTCATATTGGACACCGGCAGAGTTTAAATAGGAGAAAAAGGCAGAGAATTCAAACAAGCTAGATTTGTCCCATGGATGGGACACCACTAGTTAAGGGGTTAAAGATAATCAGCCAATCATAATGCAACTTACGAATGATTTAATTTATTAAGGGAAAATATCTCCAAACTAAAAGTATTTGAATCACCTTGTAAACTTACTAACTGGTTTAATTTTTTCTATCCTATCTGACCTAATTCCAGACATTAAATAAGCTTCTTCAAAACCTGTGTTCTTTTTCAGGCAGTCAGAAGTTAATTTGTTCGTCAGCTCATTGTCCTTCTGTCTAAATCAGGGTACAGGGAAGCGTAAGTTCATGTTTCCTCAGCTATGATAAGTCTTCCAGGTGATGAAGAGAAAGTAACTCAACACCATTACACTAGCACCATCACATTTGTCTGTAGTTATAAGTAGTTATAATATTTGTTTTTGTTTCCTTAATACTTTTATTTTTCATCAGATTTAATAGAAGGCCTACTTTGAAAATCTTCCATTTTCTCAACTAACAAAATATTTATCCAAAAGAACAGCTCCCACTCTCTATATAGCTTATATAGCGTAATTGAGAAGGATCATTGAAGCTTGTAGTACAATAATTATAACTAATTGTATCTTTTCCTCCAATGCAAAACCTTAATGATGAGTTAGAGGAGCAGTGAAGCTCTATGCAGCTCATCCAGAAATGTCCAAAGGGACTCAGCATGACAGAGAACATAATAGCTTCAACCAGCTTCTCCACCCTGAAAAGGGGCAGGAGGACAACCATATTTCATTTGTGCCTCCTCCTAGTCTCTTCCATTTTCCTTTATATCCTGCAGTAGTGGAGAGTGATTTTTCAGCACCAGTCTTTAAAGTTTTCTCTACAGATTTCATTTTACATTGAATCCTTGGAAAGTTTTAGAAATGCAAAGTAAGAGTTGTAGCAAGAAATCCTAGCTTAGTTTGATTTAGAGACTCAAGGCAACACTTGAGCCTCAAAGGGATGCACTCCACCCTGGAGATCTTTCTAAGCTACTCTCAGCAGTGTGAACACAGATGTTATGATTTAATCCAGACCAAAAGTTTAGGATGTTGCAGCAATGTGTCACAAACTTAATAGCTGTTGTTTTTATATAATTTCAGAGTTGTGACATAATTAATATTAGCATTACATACCATTAACTTAGAAAGGTACCTGTGAAAAAAATAAGCCTTCCCTTTATATTTAATCAGCAGACTTGATATAAAGTACTGCCATAAATTTGTTCATCCATCTGTTGTTCATACTCATTGGTCCTTGAAGGATTTGGGTGGAGGGGATGGGGTTGGATTGTAACTTCAGCGAGAGGTCGACTACACCCAAAAAAAGGCTGTAGTTGAGTTCATCATAGGGCAACACTTTGTCCATATTCTGCTAATGTCAAAAAAACACAATTTTGCCACAGTGGTGTTTCCACTAATAGAAACATGAAATTAAAATTACATGAGTAAGCTTGCTCATAAGTCATTAAAAATTATGGCACTGACAGATGTAAAAAGTAACATGAGATATATTCATAATTCAGCCATGATGCTAGCGCTCATCATCTATCAGCCATCAGAGGAAATGTCAGCATCTCAGTCAGATGTTGGAGTAAAAAGCCTCTTATACTTGAGAGCGACTACATATGGGACTTGAATCAAGGCGTGTTGGCCTCTCTACAGCACCAGATGTGCATGATGTGTTATCAGACCATATCACACGTCTCTGATGACAATTTTCATCATTTTGTATAACAAAAACTGTAATAAGGTTTTTTATGTTGCTTTTGGAGAAATTGCTTCTTCATCTCTAAGTGGCATTCCAACCCATGTAGGTAAAAGGACTTGTTTTACTGAGGATAGTCCCACTCTCTTACCAGCTTCAGCCCAAAATCCTCCAAAGGTATAATGCTTTTGTTTTGATGATGATATGCTGATTTTTCCACTCAAACAGGCTAATCATCTTTTCGACTCAAAATTTGTCTCATTCAGTGTGATATTTGGACATTCGATGGCTGTTTGTAGATGTGTGCAAATGTAGAAATGAACAGGTGAACGTAGCACTTTATGGAATGACCCTGACTTGTGGAGGTTCAAAATCCTCTTGGCTGATTTCTTTCGATTTTTTGTTTCATGTATTGCTTTAAAATATATCCAAATGTTGTAAATTAGCCTATCACTAAGTCATGGCATCCACAAACTGCATAGTTAACTCCTTGTACTTTTCAAGCCCATTGAATACATCTTCCTGTTAGTGAAAATAAAACTACAGTCTTCAACATATAGTGGAATAATCTGAGATAAAATGAATTGTGTAGTTAAATTTAGAGATATGTCAGTAAATGCGCCTGGTAAACGCCCACAACCTCATTGTTGTTTAATATTAGAGGAGCATTTCTATTTGCTTCGGTTTATATTTTTTATTTATAGAAATGCTGATGCTTGGATTTACCCACAAGCCTTCGGGGACTGTATCAACCAGCTTTTTTGTAGTATTGTGAACTTCCTAAAACAAATGGGTATCTCACCAATAACACCATTTTTCATTATCATTACTCACTGGTCTAGAGGGAGTGCTTAAGCAGGATAACTTTAAGGCTGCAGAAGTGGTTTGTCTAACAGGTTTCTGGCTAAAATCTTTCTTTGGAATGCCTCATTAAACTCTGTCTGCATTGTTAATACATCTACATTGTATCATCTAAGGTCTTGCAGTCGAAGCTACTTAAAAGTCCATTACTGGTTATTTTCTCCCATTTCATTATTTGCATTATTTGAGCCAGGTCTGAAACTGATAACTAATCTGTTACTTTACTTAGTCAGGCTAGAAAAGGGAGTCCTCAAAGTATATTCCCTTCTTAAAATCATGTTGAATCAAAACTTAGCATTTTGAACTGTATAAGATGTGTATCTTATACATCTTGTGAGTACATCTTGTCTAAAGTGTGTGTCTGTCACCATTTTATTAATTAATTAATTTCAGAAATATATCATGCCCAGAAGACCATTTAGTCTGGGAGTTAAAGTTCTTAAGGATTGCCAGTATTATTAAGGAAGATGATAAGATTTTTTTAAATATCCTCATGGTATTTGTCTCCCAGTGGGAGCTGCCAAAAGACATTTGTCACAACAAAGCAGGTAAATGTAAAGCTAACAGCTTAACATTGAGTACTCACTCCATCTTCAACCATGGGAAAAATCATCAGCTCAGACAACTTACACTCTCAGACTGTAACCTGCCATTGATCAAGCCCCATTAGGTAAGTCAGATCATAACATTGTTTGGCTCGAACAGGATCATAAGTAACAGAGTTATAAATGATCCACAAGCAAATTCAAATTTCAAAAATCCTTTATTGAACCCAAAGGAAAATTAAATGTTATTGTAACTCACATTAATTCAAGTTGTTCAACAAGTTATTGTAGATAGTGATGGTTGTTGGCATCAATATCTACACTGACTGAAGATGCTCTATTTTACCAAGACAGTCTCATGAAGAGGATTATCAAGGTTTCTGTCTCGTTCCCTGAAGGTCCTTTATTCTTAACAATTTCTTTAGCTCACCGGTAAGTCATGGTTTATTATTAGGGAAGCATCTCACTGTTCTGGTGGGGATGGTGTTGTCCACACAGATGTTTATATAGTCCGTCGAACACTCAGTCATGGCATTAATGCCATCTCCATGTGGCTGGCAAAGAGAAGTCAATCAGTTGCATTCCTGTAGGGATTTTTCTGCTTCTTTTGACCATTTTCTAACCGTAAATTACTAACAGGTTATCTCTTAAACGATTGATATTCAGAGCAGAGAGTAACAAGATTGTGGTCTGATTTCCTCAGAAAAGGTCTTGGTTTGGAGACATATGAATCCTTGACATTAACAACCTTCCAAACAATTGTCCTACAGAGATTCACAATTTTGTTATTTTTCTGTTAACTAAACAACTGCTGTTTGTCAAAAAATATAACTACTTAAAAAATTTATATCTTTTGTTATATTTTTCACCCATGGAGGTTGCCATTGTTTTACCTGCGCAATGCATGCTGGGTTGATGAAGTGGTTGGGTTCGTTCTGTACTGGAATCCATAGAGTAAAAACAGGAAGGCTCACTTTACCTAAGTTGTTTATCATGTTGCATTTGGCTGGTGTAAATTTAGACAATGTCACTGTTGGCTGTAATTTAATAAAAAGAAATGGTGAGGTGACTCTGGATCGCTTCCCACATGAAAAGATAAGAAATAGCTTCAGTTGCATTGCACGCATGGGTTCTTTCTGAGTAGGTTCTCTGTATATGTGTTTCCATTAACCATGTAATTACTCAAATTGAAATTATAAAAATAGATTTACTTAATTAATATTTGCAAAATTGCAATGTGTAAAACTACAATTCAAAAACTTTTTTTGCATCACATGAGTCACGTGATCAACAGCCGGATGTTACTCCTGGCAGAAAAGATGAGGAAGACTACAGGATGAAGTAGTGGGAGGTTAATAGTTTGACTATAGATTTTCTTCTGACAATGTGCAGCTGGCTCCATCAGAGCGCTCACAGATTCAAACAGTTCACAAAAGTTGTGTCATTCGAACATGCTGAATGACACTGTAAAATTACCACCTACAATTTCACCAAAACGCCGCTTAAGACATCGGTGCACTAAGAGCAGAAACAGTGTGTGCCAGCCAGATGGCCTGGCTCATTCAGGAGGAATGGGCCCAAAGTCTGGGAGAACACCCAAAACATCTGACACAAGTCATAACATTTTGAATTTACCAAATATTTGAAAAATACCTCTTATCTTATAAATCTGAAGTAATTAACAATTATCTGCTAAATGCTAGAATACTAGGACAGAATTTTAACTTTTATAAAACTAAAGGAGTTGTTGTGATCCGTTTTTTTCTGTGTAGTTATTTTGAGGTTTTCTGTGTTTAGTCCTTTTTCCCTGTGAGTCTCTGTCCTGTCTTCCCTGTTTGTTCCCAGCTGTTTCTAGTTCCCTGATTACCCTCTGTGTATTTAAGCCCACCTGCTGTCTATGTCTTTGTCGGATCCTTGTCGTTGGTAGTTCGTCTAACGTTGTAGACGTCAGTTGTTTGTTTTTACAGTTGAACTGGTTAAGTCCTGTGTTAACTTAGCTCTTGTGTTTTCAGTCTGTTGTCAGTAGCTACCAGTGTACTCCGCTCACTGTGCTGCCTGCTTGGGACTGTATTAAGCTGCATTCTTCATTAAACAACCACCTTGACTTCTACTTGGGTCTGCTCAGCGTTCACTCTCACTATCTCCACCCCCCCAATCATGACAAGGAGAAGTGAAATCAAATCTCAAAATTTAGATATTGCTTGAATTTCCTTTAGTGAAACACTTCTACAAAATATTCCATGGACACATTTCTCTGAGCTAAAACTAACATGACTTGTTTTAAGTGTTTTTGTCAATAAAAGTCAAATGGGGTGCATTGGAGGTAGAGTTACTGTCCACTACCGTCCTCAGTTCATGGTCTGCAGTGTGCCTCACTGAGCCACAAATACAACACTACTGCCTGGTTATTTATTAGTAGAAATAGAAGAGGAAGCCTTTATGGGGGAAAATAACTTACAACCTTACCAACACAAACCCGAACTGACAGCTGGATGTAGTTCTTTTAGTATTATGTGTTAAAGTAACATCAATTCTTGTAAAACTATCAACATTTTTTTTAACACATTTCAGTTCTTGTTTAGAACTGATGTCAGTCTTCCTAGTGGTTGTAACAACCTCCTCAGCAAGTCAGTGTTCTGCTTAGTCCTTCTAATGAGCCATCATTTGTGTGTAAAACCAGGGAGAAAACTAAAACATGCAGGATGCTGGCCCTTGAGGACCGACTTTGGACACCCCTGGTATAGTTTATTCAGTTCAGAATCCTTCTGATTAAGCAGAGTAAAGTGGAAATAAGCCATCAGCTTTCCCTTTTCTAAGCAGGTTATCTAACGCTGTAACGCTGCCCAGATTGACCTCCTCCCTAAGCATGCTGTACATCCAGACCCTATCTGGTGCCCATCGGCTAATTCCTCACAGGTTGCTGTTTTGTCTCTCTTTCACCGTAGAAACAAACAGGAGTTTTCCCGCAGAAGGAGGGCTTTCAGTGCTTAGATCAAAATCAAGACAAATGAAAATAAAATAGAACAAAACAATGCATCCAGAACAGGAATATTATCCCTGTAGCACATTCTGTATCACTCCATCTCAGTATGTGAAACATCTACAACATACAGAGAAAATATTTTCGGAGCTACTCTATTAATATGACCCTAGTGATTGCTGGCAGCCAGGGCTAGCCCAGGCATAAGCAAACCATGTAGCCGCTTAGGGCCCCAGAGCCATCAAGGAGCCCCCTCAGTGGAGCTGATTGTTTGTCTGTTTTTTCTTTCTTTTTAGTAATAATTTCTATGTCATAATATCAAAAACACACAGTTTCACTATGAAGTGATTTGTTTTTACAATAATATATATTTGATAATGTATGTAGAAATTATTTTACTGATTTTTTGGGGCCCCTGGTGGCCGCGGTAGGTACCGCACGCTTCACCGGTTTCAGAGAGACAGCAGGCGCAAATCGTGACACC
>NW_015116525.1:4363-9141 GCF_001443285.1 Poecilia latipinna | reverse complement strand
TTTTTTGAGTTATAGAATTTATTTAGAGCCGAAAGAAGGAAATAATACATACATATATATATGAACATACATACACATATACACACAATACCTCTCATTTTGGACACATAATGATCGATACACAGTGCAATATTAACGAGGCATTGTACAGAAATAAAAGTTCCGAAATTACAATCCAACAGTTTCAGCTCCCCACCCAACCCTCCTCCAACCCTCCAATAAAAAAAGAAAACAAAACAAACCATTCCCCCCCCAATCTCAGCTCAAAGTCAACTTGATAGAAGAGAAAATAAACAAATGTCATTAATCCGATATGACTACCCATATTTATAACCAAAACAATATTCAGCGACAGGCACCTTCAGTCGGGCAAAGCCCTCAAGTTGGAAAAATAAGAAAGAAAACATTGCCATTTTTGGTAGAACTTCTGTGTAGACCCTCAAAGGGTGTATTTGATTTTCTCAAGCTTAAAAAAAAAACATCATGTCTTTAACCCAGAGGGATATTGAAGGACATTTTTCAGACTTCCAGTGTAACAGTAAAGTACGTCTAGCCAACAATGATGTAAAAGCAACAATTTCCAATTGAGCAGAACTTAGCACTGAAGTGGGGCTGAGGATACCGAATATGGTGACCAATGGACAAGGTTGCAAATTTACACTCAGGACAGAGGACATAATTGTGAAGTAATTGGACCAAAAATTATATAATTTGGGACAAAGAAAGAACATGTGGCCAAGATTGCATGGGGAGCCTTTGCATTTATCACATATATCCAACATATCCGGGTAAATCCGAGAAAGCCTAGATTTAGAGAAATGAATCCTATGTACAACTTTAAATTGGATCAAACTAAGACGAGCACAGGAAGAGGAAGATCGGATTCTATCAATTGCGTCATCCCAATTATCTTGGGTCAGCTGGATTCCCAACTCTTTCTCCCATGCATTTTTAATTTTGACGCTAGAATCCACTCTTAGCTTTAAAATAAAACTATAAATCTTAGAAATCGTACCTTTCTGAAGTGGATTGTATGTAACAATCTTTTCCCAGGGCTGTTCAGGGGGCATAGAAGGAAAATTAGGAAAACATTTAGAGACAAAATTCCGAATTTGTAAGTATCGAAACAAATGTGTACCGGGTAAACTGTATTTGGAAGATAAATCCATAAAGCTATCAAATACTCCTGATGCATATAGGTTTCTTATTTGTTTTAAACCTCTGTCATGCCAAACTGAAAACGATGGGTCAGAAAGGGATGGAGGAAACAAATGGTTGTTAGTCAAGAGGGATAAAGATGAGGCAGCAGCAAACTTAAAGTGCCTTCTAAATTGAAACCAGACTTTCAGCGTATTAAGTACAACTTGATTATTAGTGTAAAGAGAGGGTTTTATAGGTAGCGAAGAAAAAATTAGACCAGATATTGAAGACCCAGTACACGACGATAGCTCCAATTTACACCAAGGAGAGCTGGACAATTTTAACCAATAATTGATTTTGTGTATGTGAGCAGCCCAATAATATGATTGAAAATCAGGCAATGCAAGCCCGCCACTAAGTTTGCATCTTTGCAATAATGTTTTACGAACTCGAGGAGGTTTCCCTTTCCAAATAAAGCCATTGATCAACCTATCCAAGGAATCAAAAAAGATTTTTGGCATAAAAAGAGGAATAGACTGAAATAAAAAAAGAAATTTGGGTAAGACATTCATCTTGACAATATTAATCCTACCCAAAAGGGAGAGGGGAAGATTACCCCAACTCTGGAAATCAGATGCTGTTTTTGTTATAAGAGGCGAAAAGTTAGCAGAAGCAAGGCCAGATAAAGAACGTGTCACATTTATACCAAGATATTCAAATCCTGTGTGACTGAGTTTGAAAGGGACGTCAGATTGTTGAAGACCACCAGGAGTAGTGTTTATAGGGAAGCATTCACTCTTTTCCAAATTCAATTTGTAGCCTGAAAAGGAGCTAAAATGATTTAAGATACGCAAGATAGTGGGAATGGAGGTAGTGGGATTAGATACATATAGCAACAGATCATCTGCGTATAAGGACAATTTATATTCTGTTCCATTTCGAAAAATTCCTCTAAAAGAGGGGGATGCACGCAATGCGATGGACAAAGGCTCAATCGCCATAATGAAGAGCAATGGCGATAACGGACACCCTTGGCGTGTTCCACGCCCGAGAGAGAAATAATCTGAGTATATATCATTCGTGTGGACACTAGCCTTGGGAGATGCATAAAGGAGACGAATCCAAGAAACAAAAGTATCACCAAATCCAAACTTCTTCAAAACCGCAAACAAGTTTTCCCACTCCACCCTGTCAAATGCTTTTTCAGCATCAAGGGAAATTACTATTTCGGGTTCATCCGAAGAATGCTTTGAATAGATAACATTGAAAAGAGTGTGTGTATTAAAAAATAATTGACGCCCCTTGACAAAGCCATTTTGCTCCTCAGATATAACCAAAGGAAGGGCCTTCTCCAGCCGAGAAGCTACCAACTTGGCTAGTACCTTTACATCTACATTCAACAGGGACAGTGGTCTGTAAGAACCACATGAAGTTGGGTCCTTGTCTTTTTTGTGAAGTAAAACTATAGTAGCCTGTGTTAATGTTGGAGGTAAGGTCTTACGTTCTAAAGATTCAATAAACATATCCAGTAATAGTGGTGCCAATTTTTCTATAAACTTTTTATAAAATTCAATGGGAAACCCATCGGGGCCGGGGGCTTTATTTGACTGCAGCGCTTTTATTGAATTTATTACTTCCACAAGGCTGAGTGAAGAATCCATGCTCCTGGCAGTATCCATATCAATAGCAGGAGTTGATAAATTTTGAAGAAATTCCTTCATTTTATTATTATCTGTGGGAAATTCTGATGAATATAAAGAAGAATAGAATGATTTAAAGGTGTCATTAATTTCGATGGGGTCGTTTGTAATTACCTGTTGGGTATTTTGAATACTAGGTATTATACAAGAGTTAACTTGACGCCGTAACTGGTGTGCCAGTAAACGGCCAGCTTTGTCACCGTATTCATAGTATGAACCTTTACTGCGTAAAAGTAAGCGTTCAGCTTCCTTGGTGGAAATTAAATCAATCTCTGATTGAACACCCAAACGCTCTTTAAATAATTCTGGTGAAGGATCTGTGGCACATCTTTGATCGAGTTTAGCAATGGCCGTTGCCAGTTCAGTAAGCCTTGAGTTATGTCTTTTATTAGACAGAGACATGTATGAAATTATTTGTCCTCTGAGATAAGACTTAAGTGTTTCCCATAACAGTGAATGAGAAGTGGAGTCGTTCTTATTAAACAACAGAAACTCATCGATTGCATTAGAAATAAAGCCGCAAAATTCTTCATCTGCCAGTAAAAGAGAATTAAACCGCCACAAAGGTCGGCTACGTTTGTAAGACGACAACTGAATGTCTAATACTAATGGAGCATGGTCAGATATTATTATACTCAAATAATCAGAGAAAACTACACATGAATTGAGAGTCTGGTCAATAAAAAAATAGTCGATTCTGGAATAAGAGTGATGTACCTTAGAAAAGAAAGAAAATTTTTTCCTGGTTGGGTTTCGACATCTCCACGGGTCAATAAGACCACTCTGCCTCATAAAATCAGAAAATGCTTGGGCCATTAAAGATTTAGTTAAATTTCGGGGATTGGATCGGTCTAAATCTGGATCAATTACACAATTTAAGTCTCCCCCTAAAATTAACGAATGCGAATCCAAAAATGGGAGGCTGCTCAATAATCTATTTGCAAACTCATCAAAGTTTGGAGCATATACATTTACCAGAAGAACCTTTTTCTGCATTAATGTTCCAGCGACTATCACATATCTACCATATTTATCAGCTATGACGTCCGTGGGCGAGAATTGTACTGTTTTACTAATCAAAATGGCTACTCCTCTTGATTTGGAATTAAAATCCGAATGAAAAACCTGATTCAACCAAGAGCAACGTAACCTATTATGATCCTTGATGCGAAGATGAGTCTTGTAGAAACACTACCGAAGGTTTTAACCGCTTGAGGTGTGAAAAGACTTTTGATCTTTTAACAGGGTGACCCATGCCTTTGATATTCCAGCTAATGAAACAAAGAGAAGTGCCTGGTCCTACCGTACCGGGGTCTACAGCGGTATTAATCATTTAACAAAATAAAAACAACCATAAAGAGCTGAGATGGTCCTCCCCGCTATCCATGCCCAAAAATAAACCCATAACAAAACAACACCCAAAGTCCCCATAAAAACAGAACAATGGAGACAGCAGTGCTACACACGGCAGTTATTCACAATCAAATGTGAACACGGAGATAAAGCAGAGCGAAAAAAAACCCGGAAGTGTATTCAACAAAAACCGGCTAATAGCCCCCACCAATCTCCACATTGGAACATTAGTATGTGCATTATTATACTACTTTATAATAATAATAATAATTATTATTATTATTATATAGCAACAAGGTTGGAAACCGCGTAGTCCCCACTTAATGGAGAAAAATATTACAAAACAATATCAGTATAGATGCACACAGTTTAATTTCTAAACTGAACAGGATATAACCAAAACTTTAATTTCCTAGTGATGTATCTGAGCCTCAGGTCTAAATAAGTTAAGAACTATATACAGGTGCTGGTCATAAAATTAGAATATTGTGATAAAGTTAATTATTTTCCATAATGTCATGATAAAAATTAAATTGTCATATATTTTATGACAATTCCAGACCAAATTAAATTTTCATCTCCATA
>NW_015116525.1:0-1489 GCF_001443285.1 Poecilia latipinna | reverse complement strand
TGGAGACAGCAGTGCTACACACGGCAGTTATTCACAATCAAATGTGAACACGGAGATAAGGCAGAGCGAAAAAAGCCCGGAAGTGTATTTAGCGAAAACCGGCTAATAGCCCCCACCAACCTCCAACTTGGAACATTAGTATGTGCATTATAATACTACTTTGATTATTATTATAATTATATCACAACAAGGTTGGAAACCGCATAGTCCCCACTTAATGGAGAAAAATATTACAAAACAATATCGGTATAGATACACACGAGCATTATTAATTTCTGAACTAAACAGGATATAGCCAAAACTTTAATTTCCCAGTGATGTATTAAAGCCTCAGGTCTAAAAAAAAAACTATAAGAACTATAAGAACTATATATACACCCAAACAATCTGTGACCAGGGCTCGTTAAGAGCGAGTCAGGTTCGCTCAGAAATCAGAGTCTGAACGTATTGCTTTGCGTCCTCGGATGCAGTGAACTCCTTTACAACTCCATTGTAAGTAATGCGCAGCTTCTCTGGGTAGAAAAGTCCGTACCTGATGCCTTCGATGCCACGAAGTAGCCGCTTCACGTCATTGAAAGTTGCTCGAGCCCGGGCAACCTTAGCAGTGTGATCCGGAAAAATCGATATAGTCGCGGCTCCGAGTTTAATCCGCTGGCGCTCCCTGGCACGACGTAAAATGTCCAGACAGTCACTGTAGTAATGAAGCCTGCACACCATTACTCGAGGTCGTTCGCCTGGTTTGGGTTTGGGTTGAAGAGAGCGATGAGACCGGTCCACCAGCGGTTCCTTTTCCAGTCCGAGCGCTTCCTTCAGCAGCGCAGCCACAGCGGTGGGTGAGCAGGAGTCAGCGGCCTCCTCCACGCCGATGATCCTGATGTTGTTGCGGCGCGATCTTGACTCTAAGTCCTCACACTTGTCTTCCAACATGGTGACCTACGCCGTAAGCCACTCTAGTGTAGTTTTCATACCAGTAATGTCATCAGTGCACCCCGTGAGCGCCTCCTCCACATCCCCCACCGTAGCCGCTAGCTTAACCAGTTTAGCATCTGTAGCGGCATGAATACTTGCTAGCTGCGTTTTCACAGCCTGTACCTCAGCTTTAATGGATGATAACGCATCTCCAAGAACCTCTTGAAGTTCCTTCTTAATAATGCCAGCGATATCTTCTTTCAAAGATGCCAGTAGTTCAAGCTTGAGGGTGTCGGCGACCGGGTTCATTTGAGTCGGAGCGGTCACAGCACATGGGTCTGGCGGCGAAGAAGCCGAGGCCTGCGAGCATGACTTTAGCTGCGTCTGAATAGTACGAGATTTTCCCCTTCCCGACATTGTTGGTGCAAAAAAAAAGATATATTCGTGGGACAGAAGTGCAAAACAATCGACAGAGACTTGGTTTACAAAGAAAAGCACGGTTGAATAAGCATTTTAAACGAAATTGGCAGGAGCTACCACAAACCACGTCCTACTCCATAGACCGCTCCGCAGCGCCCCC
>NW_015116524.1:0-34763 GCF_001443285.1 Poecilia latipinna | reverse complement strand
GCTCACATCATGCACTGCTCATTTTCTTATTTCACACTAGCTAGCTAGCCGCAGCCTGACAAGTAGGTTGAACATCAACTCACATCATTCCTCGAGTCGACATGAAACACAGACTTAGCACCTGGGAAATGTTTGTAAGTTTGAGCAAAATAGTTTTTGGTTATAAAAACCAAACACTGAGGAGTAATTTATTTACTAAATGGAGTCCCAGCTTAAAGCTGAAGTCATCAGCAAAACACTTGTGTTTTTCAGCAGCCATTGTACAGAGCATACAGCAGTAAAACCAGCTGACCAAACGTACTGGAGACCTGCTGGAGTTGCCAGGTAACAGGTGGGGCTGGCTAGGGTTGCCAGGTAACAGGTGGGGCTGGCTAGGGTTGCTAGGTAACAGCGCCCATGGAATGTGACTTAACAATCGGGAGGTTTTTTAACGGCTCATATTCCAGACACCAAAAAATGTGAGCTTATTGTCAAAACACAGCTGAGCGTTTTTTTTAGAAATGCTTGAACTGTTTTTGGAAGCAGTAAAAACCCAAATAGAAGAATAAAAACTTTGTATTCAGACTTTTTAAGTGACTTTATGGAAATAGTGACTGTTATCTGTGGAGGTGAAACTGATCGCAGCTCCTCACGCTCCGACTCCTGTCCTGTAGCTCATATCAGAGCTGAAGAGGCGTCTGAATCCATCCGAGGACGAATTTAATCAAACCATCTTCCATATTTCACACCTTCTGAAAATTAACAGGAAATCATACGTGTCAGTGCGGACGGTGAAGAAGCCGAGCCTCCGTTCATATGCTCCCTGTATGCAGCTTACAGCCCTCAGCGTTTCCATCAGCGGCGACCAGGAGGAGCTGGAAGGGCTTCGGAGAGCCTCGTTTACCTCCATAATCCCTCACAGCTCTCCACATGTTCGCATGGCGTGATGCACTCACGCACACGCTAAGGACGGAGTAAGTCTGAACACAAAAGACGAGTCCTTTTTACACGGGCGAATTAGCATAGCGGAGGCACCGCATTATGCAAATGCGTTCTGGTTCCTGTGTGGAAGTGCTCGTAAATTGGATGATGTTTTATGATGATGTAAGAGTGAGTTAAAAAGCTGTGTTTGAACCCCTCCTCAGCCTCTTGCTTCCCACTAGCTGTCATGAATCTCCGCGTTTCGGAGTCTGTAAGACAATAAAAACCGTGCGGGATTAGCCTGCGGACTGCGGCAGAGGATGAGAAGTGTTAAACCTCTCACCACTGAGATAAAAGGATCGGAAATGTGTCGCTGGAGAGCTGGAAAAAAGAAAAAAAAACGGATATGCGGCTTGTTTTTGGATAAAGGAAGGTCAAACAGGCTGAAATAAACAGGAATTAATCGAGTTACAGAGGCGAAGGTTGAGTGCAATAAGGATGTGTTGTAGAAACACACACACACACACACAGCGGCCTTGGCTTTGTTCTAGCCATTTGTCTGGTATTACACAGGCTCCATTTACTCCTGATTGCCTGTGACTGCTGACCTCTGACCCCAATCCACACCGGTACTGGAGGAGGAGCCATCAATACTGGCAGCAGGTTGTTTTTGCCCCTGAGCCGGTGGATAAATGATGCCCTTGGTGGAAACGCACAAAGAGACGGGATGAAAAGACTCGGCCTGATGTTCTGCATGTTTCTGCTTCACAAACTGGTTTGTTTTACTGCTGGAGCTGCCGTGAAAATACACTGCAAAAACACAAAATCACACCCAGATATTAGCATTTTATACTGCTACGGTCCTGGCGCCTTTGAAATAAGATCAAATTAACTTACAAATAACTTTTCAGCTTGTTTTAAGTAAATAAGTCTTTAATATTGATGAAAAATTACAAAACATTTTCCAGATGTTATGAATGAAATAATCTTCCAGTATAAATTTATCAATATTAAGGAGTTACTGACTTAAAACAAACTCCCATTTCTTTCTGAAAAGTTTGTTAGTTTTGACTGATTTCAGGTGTAATACATAAAATAAAAAAAACACAAAATCTTACAAAGTGTTTTTGGTCCAGTTTAAAGTACAAATATTTTAGTAGACTTTAAATAAGAAAAACTAACTTAAAGTAACCTTTTAGTAAGACATGAAATGCAATAATTCCTTAATATTGACAAAAAGTTTCTAGTTTCACTGTCAGATATATTCACTTATAACAAGGCATTGTTTCCATGTTAAAGTGAAATAATCTGCCTCTGGAACTAGAACTTTTTTATCCATATTAAGTAATTACGGACTTAAAATAAGCTCCTTGATTAAAAGTTACTTGTAAGTTAGTTTTGTCTTATTGCAAATGAATTAAGATATTTGCACTGGAAACTAAAAATACTTGGTAAGATTTTGTGTTTTTTCAGTAACATGGAGACACAATGTTGACCAGGAAGAAAATAACCCTAAAAACATATTATATACGACATGTTTAGTTAAGAAGTTGACTTAATGTAGTGTAAGCAAAGAGCAGGAGCTTTAATGGAGCACAGAAACACTGAGATCTGCTTCAGGTGATGAATTGTGGCCTCGCGGCTCCAGACCTTGATTTTCGAATATCATCCAGTATCAGGCCTTGGGGGAAAAGCGGAGACGATCCTCTCTCATTTATATTTACCCTCCTCCACCCGCTGCTGTGCTCCCATTCCTCTTCCCGCTCCCTGCAGCCGCGCTCTTCAGTCCAGAAGCAGCACATCGAGGCGCCTGGGGACGGCACTCCGCTATGGCAAGCCGTTTTAACATTTAATCGGTTCTACCACGCTCAGATTCCAGAGATCCCAGGGGTTTTGGCTAGACGTATTATAGATTAAGATATCTATAATTATATTTTCATTAGTAGAAATGACGTCAGAGAACTGATAAAATGATCAGTCATTTAATTTTTATAAATTACATCATCAGACAGACCAAAATATAAAATTAAGTGGAAATTTTGGTATTTTTAGGACCAAAATGACAAGTCATAAATGTAACAAAATTACAAAATCTGGCAAAAGAAAAGTTTTCCAAATAAGTTTCTTTTAATATAAAACTTATGAAACTTTAACAAGTTTTACTCAAGTAAGAGTTGCGACACTTCATAATAAAATTACTCAAAGTACAGTA
The DNA here is from genome assembly GCF_001443285.1 of Poecilia latipinna. NCBI lineage: Eukaryota > Metazoa > Chordata > Actinopteri > Cyprinodontiformes > Poeciliidae > Poecilia > Poecilia latipinna. The sequence continues at coordinate 31,651 of NW_015116524.1, read as the reverse complement.
ATACTCCTAAAAGTACTTAAAAAAAGTTACTCCAGTAAATGTAATTGAGTAAATATAACTAGTTACTACCCAACTCTGCTAGAATGTAATTATGTACAGCCAGACGTAAGAGATTTTGTGTTAAAACGGCCTGCCGTATCTCCTCCTCCTCATCTTCGCAGCCCTGGCCTCCCGTCACACACAGAGTAAATGTATTCATCTCATCCTCTGCGGCCAGAGAGGTCGCAGCCTTATCTCGTCCTCTGCTGTACCGCTGTCAGCTCTGCAGCCACAAACCATAACTTCTAGCTGCTGGGGAGCGCGGTGCGCTGGCAGGCCGGTGAGGATTACAGCCAGAGGAAGAGGACGGGAAGGAGAGGAAGATGAAGGGAAACAGCAACTACTGCACAAAAATATCCAATGTCCTGCAAAAACGCAGAATATTACCAACTATTTTTGGTCTAGTTTGTAGTAAAAATATATTAGCACAGCTGAAATAAGTCAAAACTAAGTTACAGGTAACTTTTTAGCAAGATACAAGAGGTTGTTTTAAGTAAAAAAAATTCCTTAATATTGATGAAAAAGTTCTGGATCTATTGGAAGATTATTTCATTTATAACACTGGAAAAATGTTACAAGTGAAATAATCTACCAGTGGAACTAGCCCTTTTTCTTCAATAGTAAAGAATTACTCACATAAAACAAGCTGAAAAGTTACTTTTAAGTTAATTTTGTCTTATTTAAAGAGTAATAAAATATTTGCAGTAGAAAATAGACTTGGTAATGTTGTGTTTTTGCAGTGTATTTTATTTTTTTCTTTATCACTGATTGTTGTTATCACTGCAGTTTGATGTTATAGTAACATCATGACAAATAAAAATTGTTTTAATTCATAATTTAACGTAACACTTCTATGAACTTTGTAGCTGACAGCCATCTTGGCAGGCAGTTGCTATGGAGTTGCTATGACAACAATAAACAAACCACAAGCTTAGCACTAGCTCTCACCTTGTCCCTATTTAACATATAAACAATATAAACACATTACAACTGTTTGAGTACTCTACCCACCCCTGTGTAACACTAAGGTAAATATCAGTGATATTTACTGCAGTACTTACTGCTGAATTAGCAAAATTAGCTTGGCTAATGTAGCTTTTATCTGCTAGCTAAGATGGACATGTAGCCTAGATTTTGGTTGCTAACATGTTACATGGGGAAAAATGTCATAAGTGAAATAATCTTCAGAAAGAACAGGGGTTTTTAAAGAGACACAGCCCCAATTTCAAGAAATTAAAACATGAAGTGGTAGTTCTTTGAAGTCAGATTGGATGTATATAACATTTTTAAAACAACTCAAGTTAACCTAGTTACTTGACTAAGCTGTAAAATGGAAAACATGTAATACTGCCCCTATTGACTTAAATCAAGCTCCTATTTCTTGCTGAATTCTTTGTAAGATTTTGTGTTTTTACAGTGTTCTTATTATGTAGTCTGATTCCTTTTATTTTTGGTATATTTTATATGTCTAAATAAATATATCTAAATTTTTTGTGGCAATATTTTCTCCTGCCATTCAAAAACCAGTGAGTATAAATTAACTGACCATTCAAACCAGTTAAAATAAGCTTTAGTTTCCTTCCTTCCTGCAGCCTCTTTAACCGGCTGGTCAGATCTTTATTCCTCCACAGTTTCACACGGCGCTCTCACTGTTCGAGTGTCTGATGAGTGTTCGGACAACGCAGCGTTAATAGGTTTGCGAGTGCTGGTTTAATTTCCCATGTGGGGGGCGGCAGGGGCTCGTCCTCCTGACCCCGGCGTGTGTCGGACAGCCCCTCCAGAGCTCAGCGGAGAAAAACGGCCTTATTAGCCCAGTTCATTAAAATCATTAATAGTCATGAAACGAGAGGTACCGCAGTCCAAAAGGCTTAATGCTCTATCCATATTAATTAGACGCCCACAAGTCTGAAGCGAGGGAAAGCGGAGCTGCAAGCACACAATAAAACACACACATTTAAACAACTTGCCTACTGCGGCTTCGCCTCCTCACGCTGCCTTTGTCCGACTGTCAGCGCGGACTCCCTCCTGCTACTGCCCCTGATTAGATGCTCTTTTAATTAAAACTGATCACTCCAAGAAACTGATGTGCATAACTAACTGGTGGGAGTGTGGACTACATGGTAAAACACTTCCTGCCGAGGAAAGCGAGTTTTCTGCAACGCACAAATGCTCCCATTGGGGGAAAAAAAACAACAACATTTCTGCATTTGAATACTGTACTTTCTAGACTATAAGGCCTAGTCCAAACATAGCCGGGTCTTTTTAAAACATCTGATTTTATAAAATAAACTTATCCACACATTATCAGTTTAAGAAAAGTGCTCATCCACTGAATTACACCACTGAGGGTTGTTTAAACATGCCAGACCAATAGGGGGCAGTGCAGCACTAAGCTAAAACCTGTGTGAGCCAATCACAATCCTTCAAAACAGTCATGACTTCCTGTTAGGAATCAAACATGGTGCCAGGAGATTAATTTGTGTGAGCAGACAGGGGTTGAACTGCAGTTAAATACTATGTTTGAATATAAATTTAATATGTACTTCCCACCTGTCTGAACCGGAAGTGATCCGCGCCATCTTGGTAGGCAAGCGCAGCACAACGCATAGCTACCCATAGCGAAGCAGGGCTTTGAAACCAACAAAAAGAAAATATGTGGACTCTATGGACCAATGTCCAAGAGATACATGACAAAATGGCTGCTGTCGGGATCGACCCGTATGAGATGGAGAATAGAAACATTTCCGACGATGTGGATAAGCTACCTCCGATCTCATAGTACAACCTAGTTAATTACCCAGTGAACACAAAGAGTGAGTACAGAAAGACATGAATAACAAGGTTCTGATGACTGGCAGAGTAAGTCCATGTAGTAACAAACATGTAGGCAACATGTCTGTCTTAGCTAGTAGATAAAAGCTGCATTAGCTAAGCTAATTTTGCTAGCTCAGCCATAGGTACTACAGTAAATGTCACTGATATCTATCTTCGTATTGCACAGAGGTGGGTAGAGTACTCAAATAGTTTTAATGTACTTATATTGTTTTAATAGTTAGAAACGAGATGAGAGCTAGTTCTAAGCTTGTGGCTTGTTTGTTGTCATAGCAACTCCATAGCAGCTACCTGCCAAGATGGCTGTCAGTTACAAAGTTACAAACTTCCGTGGATTTTTAAAAGGATAAGTGGCAACACTGCCGAGAACACAGCTTGGTTGGAGCTGAACTCGTAGCCAACTTCTGGTCCTTTTTCTCACAAACACATTTTAGGCAATTAAAGTAGCTAAACTATTCTTTTTATACTAAGAAAAGATATTCCTCGTTATTAACTCAGACTGTTTCATTCCTGCTCTCGTCTTCTGTTAATTTGATTATTGTTTATATTTTATTCCTTATGTTTTCAATGCCAAACCTGTTTTTCCGGATTCTGTAAGGAGTTTTTCTTTTTATTCTGTTGGGTAGTAATTTACCAAAACCAAGTCAGAACTACAACATGTCACAAGAAAGAAAGCAAATAAAAAGAAAAATATCTTTAAATTGGCAGTTTTTAACCATTTTATGGGACATTAATGATTGAATCCCATATTTTCTTCACCCTGTCAGATGTCAAATATCTTTGCTTTGCTATCAACAGGATAAACAAACAAAATAAACATGTATAAAAGATGAATTTTATCACAGTTTACGTCCAGCACAGTGGGGAATCCCTGAGTTTTAACCATGCAGGACATTTCAGCTGAAAGGTGTGAGCATTTAATTTACAGATGCAACGTGTTAGCGCTGTTGTTCTTTTTATTTCCTCTCGTTAAGGTCGGACTGTTTCTTTTTATCATCGGCTGCAGATCTGTCATCTGTTCTGGCTCATTTACTCCAGCAGTGACACGCTCACAAAAACCAGGTTCAGCTTTGACTCAGAATAATTATCTCACAGAAATGTTGGTTATCTTCCGAACTTGTTTTTTTCTCAGTTTTATTTTGCTCATTACTGGTTCTGGCTCCACCCTGATTCTCTTTATTTACACAGAAGAAGACATAATTAATTTAGGATTTGTTTCTTTTTGTTTTTATAGAACTGCAGTTTCATTTTTTGTGGATTAGATATTTAAGTGATACACAACAATAAACAACAAATATAAAGAAGCTTATTATCTGAGTGGATAAACCAGGGCGATTCAAACTGTGGCTCAGGAGCCATTTCTGGGCCGTGGACTGATTTTGTGCAGCCCTGTCAAGAAGGGACAAAAAAATTGAGGGACATTTATATTCACAACTTAAATCTGTATTTGAAAATATTTTTTCCGATTTTAATTCAGCTTGCTAGTTTATGTTAAATCCAAAACAATAAGATTCTGATTTAATTAAATTATTATGCAACTCAGACAGATTTGGATGGTCTTTCAATGAGAATTAATAAAAATATATCTAAAAAATAGAAGGCATTAAAGTAAGAACTTGATTACATTTGTTTAAAATGGTTTAATTCTGGAGAAAAAACACATTTAAGTCCAGAAAGTCCAAATATAAGTGATTAATTTATCTGAGACTTCTAAAGGAAATCAACTCTGTTAGGAACCCTCATTACCCACCCTGTGATAATCATTTAATTATTATTATTTTATTTTTATTCTCCTCCTGCTGGGTTGCTGTCAGATAAAGGCCAACAGTGCCACAAAATCCCAAAAATAAAATGGCTAATTCAAATTTAATCATACAAATGTTCTGGAAATTTATGAACTCTGCAACTTTTCATTTCTCACAATACAATTGACATCTTTCAAGATGTAGTGGGACTTTACTGACATAAAGTAGCACATAAATGTGAAGTGGAAGATAAATGATGCTGTAAATGTATTTTTTGTTTGTTTGATAAAATCTGAAAGGTGCGGTGTGTATTTGTGTATAGTTTACTTTGCAGAGCAATGTTTGATCCAATTAGAGCTGCAAGACTTCGGAGAACGGCTCTACAGCTTTTCCTTTAGAGATTTTTGCCATTCCTGCTGCCATTTCTCTGCTGCCATCTTTGTTTCTGTGTCCACTGTCTGGTTCCACTTAAGGATGACGAGCGTCGCCCTCTGCTGGATGGCGGTCAAACGACAACAAGAGAAGGTGTAAGTCAGCGGTGGACAACTCCAGGCCTGGAGGGTCTCCTGCAACTTTTAGATGTGTCTCAACTTCAACAGTCAAATAATGAGGTCGTTAGCAGGACTCTGGAGAACCTGACTGCATTGAGGGGATGATTCAGCTGTTGGATTCAAGTGCGTTAGACCAGGCAGACATCCAAGAGTTGCAGGACACCGGCCCTCGAGGACCAGGATTGCCCACCCCTGGTCTAAGTGGACGTTAATAGTCAATCGATTGGAACTAATTTTAATCTGAAAAGTCAGCAATCAACAGTTAATCATAAGTCGATTAACTGTTTACATCCTTACCTGCTCAGCTAAGCTGCGAGTTGTTTCCGCTCGTCCTTGACTTCATCTTGTTCCAGCTCGTCTTCCTCTAATTCTCCTCACTTGCTGGGTCACATCGCAGCAGCGTCGCTGGCCTCGTGTGAGGAAAATTTACAGCCCCATGTAACCATCTGCTCTGCAGCAAACGCATGATGCTTGAGCTCCTTCATCCTCTTCGCTGTGCTGCTTTGTATTGTAAATGTGCTATTAGCATTCATGAAGGTATTTACATGCATTTCAGAGCCAAGCTGCCTGGTAGTTAAACTGCACACAGCTTAAAGCAAAAGTTATGGCACCTTCCCAAGTTATAATGGCTTTTCTTCAATGGATGATCTAGTAAAGACCAGTTCTTGGCTGTAATCTTAATTTTTTCTACCAAGAAACTAAAATGTAAAACGATTTTATGTATCAGGAGATAATCAGTTTTATAACAATCTATGACACATAGACTATTTAAATTTAGAATCTATTTGTCATTTATTTAAGACAGAGCCAAAAAGATAAAGTTGTGTGTTGTGTTACCACGTATTTCTGGTATATTTTTTCTGCAAGTATCTTAGCACACCTGAAATAAGACAAAATTCACAAGTAACTTCAGCAAGACATATGAGTTTGATTTAAATCAATAATTCTGTACTATTGATGAAAAAGTTTGAGTTCCACTGGCAGATTATTTCACTTGTAACATCAGAAAAATGTCTTGTAACAAGTGAAAAACTGCCAGCTGAACTAGCATTTTTCACCAATAATAATGAATTATTTAGGCTTCGATTAAACAATTCCCAAAGAGCTATTAGCTGTAAATTGGCATCACGTAGATGACAACTTATTACATACAAACTTGAAGACAAGTAGATGTAAAACATTTACGCATTTGTTAAAAAAACAACAACATGGTTTTGAGATGTAGAAAATGAGACAAAGCTAAATAAATTACAACATTTGAACAACTTTCCTCCAACCAACCAGTGGCTGTTGGTTTGAGGTTGGATATTTGGGTCTGAACCAGGAATCAAATATTCTAATAACCTCTGATGTCAAGATGAGTGTTCACATTTTTTATGGAAGAAGCATAGTCTCATTAAAATAAAACTCAATTTAGACATTAAATTGATAACTATCGGTTTTTATTCTGTGGAATTATGTATAAATATATATATTTATTTGTACTTTCAAGCTTCAGGCTTTAGTCTGCTCAGTTCCGCCTGTTTTGATCTCCTTTTGGAACGAGCTTTTAGGACGTCTGTAACTTTAAATCCATGTAAGCTGCTGCTGGCCACGCCCCCAACTCTACCTTTACGCTTGTACATGAAAATAGCTGCAAACAAATTTGCAGTTATACAATGATACATCTTTGAAAAGCAGTAGTAGAGCCTCCTGCACAATCAACCAGAATGCAGCAAGAGGTTTCTGAATGGTAAGTCAACAACAAAACACTGCACCNACTGTCCTGGAACTCAGCTTGGGTTGCTAGGTAACGGGCTGAGCTTGACTGGGGTTGCTAGGTAACAGTCAGTGCCTGCAGTTGTGACTTGCATTCAGGAGGTTTTTGAAATGGTTCTTTTTCCACACACCAAAAACATAAATTTCTTGCCAAAAACCTGTTGAGTGTTATTTTTAAGAGTTTGGGGCGTTTTTAGAAGCAGTAGATACTCAAATGGAAGTACAAATACGTACAAAATATGAATTTTACAAAATAGGTCCCCTTTGAAGGTCAACAGATAAATCAGAAAGTAAAGATGACCAGTATTGTTCGTATTAGTCAAGGATTTTACTGGCATTGCGTGAGTTCTCCGCATACATGTACATGTAATTAGGATAATCAGAATGAAATTGCATTAGGCTGTAATCTCTGAAATGCTGCTATTAAACATACAGGTCCTTTTTGTTTTTCAGTTATTTCTCCGGTTTCAAGGGGACAGGGTCAAATGTTTGACAATTAGCATCAAAAATCCAACAATTGACAATATTAGCCCCCATCTGACACCACTGAACTCCCCGATCAGCACAACACAGAGGGACGGATTTGCATAATAATAGTCAGAAAACGTTACACGGGAGATAACTGACTGTGGCCCGCTGGCATTTATCTGGATGCTCCTCTGTATGCTGGAGACGTGCCTCCTCTCCTCAAGGCCTTTAGTGGCTGATATTGTGCTCGGCTCTTGATGACTGAGAGAGCAGAGCTAATACAGCCGCGCCGGCTTTTACAGCCACATCTATTACTGCCACTAACTGTCCCATTTGTCCTCATGACCAAACAACAACTGAGGGTTCTGGGAAAGGAGGTTGCTTGGTTTTGTGTACAATGCATAAGTTTTTCATTTGGTCATTACAGGCTCCCTCGCTGACACAGTCATTATTTTTAGTCACCATTAAGGGCTTATTGCTCCTTTTTTAATTAAGCAAGTTTCTTAATTAGATGTGCAGCATTGAGGCCTACAAACGGCCCGCCGAGGTAATGAAATAAAGGCCTGCGTTTATGGAGGGAGAATGGGTAAAGGGAGTGTGTGTCTGTGTGGGTGTATTCATGGAGACGTCAGGCTTCTGCTGCCGGGAGTGATGGCGTTAGTTCATTTATTGCGTTGCGCTGTGATAAATGCGTTTGTAAGGCAAAAAGCCTCGCCACAAGGCGAATACTTCCTTCATATTAGTCACCATTGACATCTTATTTTGCAGTGGCTTGATCTAGTTAGTGCTGTCGCAGTCAGAAGTTGGTTGACAAACGTTAGCATCTGAGCGAGACGTGCTCTGAACAGCAACAGCTGGCCATCACAAAAGGAAGGAGATAACCTCCCCCACCACCTTCTGTGTAAGAGTTAAAATGCACTTTGCTAAATAACAAATTTGATTTATTTTACTTTCTTAAAATCTGTGAATTTTATCTTTTGAGCTTTTATTTTGAAGATCCAGTTTTGTGCGTACGTGACTTCCTCTCCCTCACATTACTGCCGTTGGAAACGCTACTGGTGCTTTTTCGGTATTTTCTTTGTAAATATCTCTTTTTTGTTGTAAACTAGAGTAGGTATTGTTCACGATATATTCTTAAATGTTACGGTGACACTTGACAGTTATTTTAAGCGTAACTATAACGTTTAATGACTATATTGAAACATACCCTTTAGTGTTCAGTGGGCGCCATTTCTAGCCCCCTCCTGTGGTGTGTTACTGTAACTGCGCTTTCGATCAAGTTTATTTGTATAACATTTCAGCAACAAGGCTGTTCAAAATGCTTTACATCATTAAAACACGAAAACATAAAGTCACAATTACAACTTTCAGTCACCAATTTCAGAATAAACATTACATTTTGTCGAGTGCCATAATCAAAAACTTCGATTTATTATTTTGCCGTTATTTTTTTGCTTAAGTTTTCTTGCACATGTAGGAGTCAGAAGTGTACATAACACCAGAGGACAGCAGATGTGTGATTTATTGTCTTCAGTGGGTGAGTTTCTGCTCATTTGGCCAACTTTTGAAAACATTTAAAATTTGGGCTGCTTTTCAGAACATTTGGTGAGTTTTTAGAAAGTATTAAGAGGAAAATTCATTTGAAATAATTGCCATTGTGTGGCAGAAAAGTACAAAAGCTTTTATAAAATGCTGTGTTATTCCACATATTAAATTTGTTAATTAATTTTGATATGTTCAGAATCTAGATAATGTGATACCAGCAATGATTAGTCATTGGTTAATCAGGTCACAATGTACTAGTGTTTTCATTTATCAGCCTTTTTAACACAATACCAGAAGTACGTTAAACGATGCAAATAAAAAAGGAATTCAGTTCCTTTTTTAAATAAGAAAACAAACATTTTATTGCCCAAAAATGCAATTACATATCACTCCTTTAGTAAAGCTGAACCATAGGAAGCTAAAACTATTCCACTTGAGGAGTTTTGGGTAAAACATATTTACAAACAAATGTTTTTTTTATATATATATATGCAAAATGTATATTTTTTGCACAGTTTTGAGTTAATTACTGTTCTGAAAATGTTTTTTTTTCAGCAAATGGCCTTTTTTAACTGTATACACTAGTTAGCGATTAATTGATTACAAAATTAGTTTATGATTATTTTATTAATCACGATTAACCCAATTAATTTCATTGTATTTGGCCTAGAAACTGTCAATCAGATCTGGCAACCTTGATTGTTTTTTGTAGGAGAGAAAATAAATGTTGAGCTTGTACTTCAGTTGACAATCAGTTACAAAATTAGTTAATGGTTATTTCAGTAATTGATTAATCACAATTAATCGTTTCAGCCCTAATATATATATTTATATGGATGGCACTAGATTAGGGCTGTTTTTTATTTTATGTTTGGGCTGGAAACTGTTAATCATATCTGTCAACCCTGATTGACTTCTGCAGGAAAGCAAATAAAAGCTGAGGAAATAGAAGCCCAATGTGTCGGTTTTCTGTTGAACCTTGAGTCTGTGTGGTTCTGTAACATCTGCAAGATGTTTTTGTTTTTTGTGCGCTTGCATCTGTTAGTGGGGTAATTCAGGCGGTGCGCATCGATACATCACACGGCTCTCCAAATTGAGCTCTGAAACACAAAAGGGAAGGGCAAACAAGATGGACGCAGAAATCAATCTCTCGCCTGATAACACGGAGTGAACGCATATGCTGCCACTCTGAGGAGTGACAAGGCGTCGGCATATGGCTGTATCTGGCTATCTGCCTGTGATGTCCTCCGAAAACAATCATCTCTGACGTGCCGAACACGCGGCAGCCGCAGATAAGGCTGTTTAATGCTGACTGAGCTTGAGGAATATGGACATGAATTGCCTCTTGGAATATGGAAGAAGAAAAGACAATCAGCGCGGAGAAAATATGTCACAAAAACAGCCATATTCACTGCATTTCCATTTATTTCAGAGGAGTTTTAAGCTGCGCAGCAACACCCAGAGCGTGGTTGTCTCTGCTGCAGAGGGAACACGGTGTCTGTGTTACTGTTCCCAAAGGCCAGACTTGATCTCAGCCCAGCCTCCGAGCTGCTATTGATCTGAAGCACATTAGTTCTGCACTGGGGGACTAAACAAGGCCTGCAGAGCTCTGCCACAATCACGCAGCAGGCTAAAGATAGGCTTTTGACTGGAGACCTGTGCAGAAATACACAAAAACATACTGCGGTCTATTTGGAGGGTTTAAACCCAACGTCCTGCAGACGTTCCCACTGATTCTGTCTGATTGATAACAGATTGGTTTTGGGAATTCAGCTCCTATTTTCCTAGTTCTTTGAACTTACTTTAAAAATTCAGCTAAACTGACGTTAGCTCAACCTTACATTTGGCAGATGAAGATTTTCTTGAAAGGTTTTAGGTTAAATCTTAAAATTGTTTATTTAAGCAGTTAAATTGTAATTTAAAGGGACAGTATTATGTGTTTTCCAGCCACACAGTCCCACTTTATAGCACAATAAAGTAACTAAGCTTCCTTGAGTTGTTATAAGACTGCTGTATATATGACTAAAGAAATCTGACTTCGTAACTTAACGCTTTGAGATTGGGTCTCTGTCTCTTTAAAACTCTGGCTCTTTCTGAAGCTCCGCCTTCAGAAAGTCATCACAGCACCGCTCCGCTAGTAACTCTTTAACAATGTTTTTACCAGCGTTTTACTGAGAAGTAGCTCCTAAATGTTCAGCAGCTCCACCAGGTCTTTGCTAATTACTTCTGGCTAGTCTGAAGGAGCTGAGTGAGGCAGAAGCTTCGAAACTGCAGCAATGATCAAATTAAGTAACTAAAAGTTATGCATGCAAGAACAAAAAAACAGGAAATAAAAAGTTGAATAACTAAATAAATTCAACAATGCAACAAAAAGTTGATGAAGTCAAAGCAAAAAAATGGGATAAAATGTTTTTATTTATCCAGGTTCTGGGTAATATTTCCACTCCTTTCTTGGACAACATGGGTTTTTACTTTAGCTACGCTCTGTAAAGGCATGTTCCCCTGTTGCTGCCACAGGTACATCGTAATGCCGAGCGTCTCCAGGTTTTTTTTTTCTTTTTTTGAGCGTATGGCTGCCTTCCAGAACCATATCTGCTGCATGTCCCTGGAGAGAAACCTGACAGAAAAATGCTATAAGACAAGCTTCAAAGGACACACAGAGATTGCCTCCACCAAACAAACCCCACCCCCTCGCACTCGTTCCCGTTAGGCTTCCTTCATGCATCACATGGGCGAGACGGAGGCATGCAAGTAAGGCAGGATGGAGCGGGTACATTTGCAAGCCGTTCCCTGGAGGGGCTGTAAAATTGCCTCCATTTGGATGGACCGTCAGCGGCCAGGGGGCTCCTCTCCCCAGACAGCCGCATCAGTGCGGCTGCATCCCTCTGATTCTCCTCACCAGCTCCCGCCTCGGGCTCCCGGCCTCGCTGCGTGTGCCATCTGTGCCCGGCAGAAACCCAGGATGAAGTTCTCGCTCCCCCGGTTAATCTTCCCCGCGTTTGATAGGAGTTGCTGCGCCATGAGAGACGCCAACCAACGCAAAGATCCAACAAAGGCAGAAGCAGAGAGTAAACATGAGCTGGATTTACGCTGAGCTGCAAGCCGACTGAATATCTGGACACAAATCAGAGCCGTTTGTCCTGAAATAAAAATAAACTGACATAAGATTATTGTTTATGATGTAATCCACTGACTGCTGATTCTTTTAGTCCTGCAAAACATTTGTTCTGGTACAAGTTTAGTAGGAAATTTAGGAAAACAAACTGTTTCTGTGCAGAGCATAAAGCAGGGGTGGCCAAACTTTTTGTCATGTGGGTCAAAATCATCACATCAAAAGTATTCCTGAGCCAAGAAGTCAAGAAAACAGAAATCAAGCACGTCCGGTTTATTTATTTATTATAGGACAGGAATGTTTTTCATTCCAGATCCAAAATGTAAAAAAGATTTTTAACGTTTACTGTGTTTAAAAAAAGACACCTAGTTCTTACATTTTGAGAGGCTCGATTGAACAAATTTATCTAAATGTAAGATTTGGGTCACTTTCTTTCAAAATGTTTGCTATATTTAGCCAAGTTTGATAAATCACATAAAAGTTGTTTTCAGGGCTTTTCAGTAAAGGTCTCTAAATAATCATGGTTCTACTTATTTAAAAACTTGAATATAAAAAAAAATCATTAGTTTGCATTGTAAGAAAATTATGTCTGAAATATTTTACCATGATTAAAAATAAAAAGTTCAAGAAACAAATTTTGTGCCATTCTTTAACTGCAGTTGGGGGCCACACAACATCAGTTCAAGGGCCAAAAATGGCCCCTGGGCCACACATTGGACACCCCTGGTATAAAGCAAAGGGAAAGTCATCAGTTGGAATTTGAACTTAGTCGTAGATTTTGAACAAAAACTCAAAATGTTACCAAGTATTTTTAGTCTAGTTTCTAGTGCAAATATCTTAATACTCGTCAAATAAGACAAAAATAACAAATAAGTAATTTTTCACCAAGAAACAGGAGCTTGTTACATTCACAAATAGTTTTACTCAAACAAGTAGAAGCCATAAATAAACAGGCAAAAACAACGATGAAAAACAACTTTAGTCGCAGTTTTCCCGTCCCTCACTTCTGACGTCCGTCATGGCGCCTCGAATGATTAAGTGACGTAGTTGCAAAGGGTCAATTAAAAATTATAATGCTTATTTTTTTCCCCCAGAACATAAAACAAGCAGTCTCACTCTTCGGGGCGCACCGACAGCCAGCATCTCTGCGTCTCTGCCACAACTGTTTACCGTGATGATCAGAGGACTGAAGTGGATTTGGTTGGGGGAGAAGAAGCAGCGCTGATGCCAAAATGCTGGATGAGCTTCTGTCTCACAGGGCTTTAAATGCGTCTCACATTCTCTCCTCCGAGGAAACACGAAAAGGGAAGGGAGATCCAGGCTCATGTTTGTTTTACGCTCCCCCTACTCAAAGGGAAATATTCATTAGGTCCTCCTCAGAAATGTAGAAAGCCTGAGAGGCAAATGATGGATGGGGGCTGAGATGGAGTCGAATGGAAAATCAACAATTTGTGTTGGTGTTTATTCGCCTGCACATCCCTTTGTTACCAAACATGATGAGAGAACATCCGTTATTTGGGAAATAATGGCCGTGTTATGGAGCAGCCGGGAACATTAGGGCACGGCGATAGCGTATCTGGGCCTGGTGGGTACATTAGTTTGTAAGTAATGCACGCCCTGAGCTCTGGTAAGCTTTCCAGAGATGTAATATGAGAGCCAAATGAGAGTTGTAGTCATTTCGTGGACTGACGGAGGGGAAATGCATCATCATCACAAACTGATGCATTTACAATAACTCGTTCCAACAAATGGGGAGTAATTCATACGAGTCTCTTTACTGGCCTGCAGACAAGCAGAGAACCAACAAAAAGAGCTGCTGCGTTACGACTCCTCCAATAAATTATCGTTTACAACATCAAAGTGTTTTGGGAAGGAAGAGAAACTGACAATTTAACCGCAACATTATCAAGCAACGCTTTGCTAAAGCATTTTTTATGTCACAACTACAAATCTCAGAATATTTTATTGGGATTTTACGGGATAAAGAATCAGAGATCAGTGCGTAATTGTCAGGTTAAATATTTTGGTAGCACTTTATTTGAAGGGGGTTGAATAATACTGACATGACACTGTCATAAACATGAAATAACTCCTGTCATAAACATGAATAAGCCTTCATGAATATTTATGACTATTGTCATAAAGCGTCATTCGGTAAATTATGACACTTTTAATACAAAGTTGACATTCAAAATGTCTTTGTTATGACAACTTGACATTAACCAAGAAATAATTACTATTTAAACTATACCTTTAATAACATAAAGTTACCTAATTTTTAAAGTGCAATCAGTAATACTTTTATAACAAATTTATATCAGTAATGATTTCTTGGTTAATGTCAAGTTGTCATAACAAAGACATTTTGAATAATGTCAACTTTGTATTAAAAGTGTCATAATTTACCGAATGACACTTTATGACAACAGTCATAAATATTCATAAAGGCTTATTGATGTTCATGATAGGTGTTATGACATGTTTATGACAGTGTCATGACAGTCTTATTCACCCCCCTTCAAATAAAGTGTTACCAATATTTTTTACAAGTAAAATCCTTAAAAATGAGCTGCAAATTTGTATTGTCACATGAGTCACATGATCAACAACTGGTGTTACTACTGGCGAAAACATCGAAGAAGAAGACAGGAAGTGGTAGGAGGATGGTGTTCTTATTAAACGGAAAAACCACAATTGTGAAAATTTTGACAGAGTTTTGCATATATTTTTAATGGAAACACAGCTGTAACTAAGTCCTACCAGATTCTTTCCCCTTGTTGAAGAAACACATTCCCACACCATGTTGCTGCCACCACCGTGCTCACAGATTCAGATCTGTGTTCAAAATTCAAATATTTTGATAATTTTGATGAAAAATGAAGTGAATTTTGGAAAACATCAGGTTCTGCCATGGGTATGAATTATTTGTAACATAAATGTCTTAAACCCTGATGTACATTTTATCTGTGATTTGATTGACAGCGCTGAGACCCGCCTCCTGGTTCTGATTGGTTGTTTTTGACCAGGAACGATAAATTTCCTCAGACAGTAATAGTAGGTCAGGAAGGTGGAGGAGATTTATTTTTTTCACAGATTACCACAACATGGTGACAGTTTTAGCAAATATGTAAAAAACATTTATTTTCTAAATGTTACAACCTGTGGGTTAAGAGCTGCACGTTTTTCCTGTATGTTTGTTCTGCAGAAGATCTGACAAGGTTAAAATAATGTGTATTTCAGTGTTTTTACCTGACCTGCATGAGAGTTTTGTTTATTCCCCTGCAAAGTTGCAAAAGTCAATGTCAAGAATGTCAAGCAATTACAAAAATAAGTGTTTGTTCAAGAAGAATCTCTCAAGTTTAGAAGAAATAAAACAATAGAGGTCAGAACCAGCTGCAGTTTCAGATGAAAGCTGTGTCACCTGAGAGGTTTTTTTTTCTGTTCATCTCAGAGCTCCTTTCTGTTCCCAACATCTCAAGTCCCTTTCATCAATAGACATTCGGCAGCGGCCATCAGCATCTGAGCCCGGAGCTCTTTCCCAATCTCCCCTAAATGGCACCTCCTCCCCAGCCTCCAAATCCCATCCACATCAACCTTCAATCTTCATCCTCCCACTCTCCTGGCTTATTGATTTTCTATTTTCCCTTTCTTTCCCTTCTCTCTTTGCTCGTTCAGCTCTCCCTGTCTTCTCAAACACTTGCTACAGTTCGGCCTTTTTGTCAGATATTTTTTATTCCATATTTTCTCCTCCCTCTGTCTTTACTTGATCTTGTCAAAGTTTCTCCTCTTTGACAAGGTCGAAGCCCCAGCCGTGCTCGGAGCTGCTTAAGGTCCATAAATGGAGATGTAATGTAATAGAGTGGTGGGGTAATAGAATTCAAAAGGGCTGGGTCTGATCTTGTTAGAGGCGGCCGGCTTGGAAAGGCTCCATCCGGGTCCTCAGGGTCTGGACGGAGAATCTCTTTGAGATCTTCAGTTTGTGATTTGTGTAGAAACAACGTTAGGGATCAAACCAGTCATCAGACCTCAAAAACACGAGGAGAAATCACCGATGGTGTGCTTAGCTTTGTTTAAAGGCGACTCGTTATGCAAAATTAATATTTTTCATGTTTTTGTTCTTCCATTTTGGTCTCAACCACTTCTGGAAACAATCCAAGCACTTAAAAAAACTGTTGCTGGTTGTGCAGTAGGCTCCACTTCTACTTTTCAAGGATGCACAGTTGTTGCAAGGCTTCTGTTTGCAGCCATTTTCACGTGTGACTGTAAACGTGGCCAGCAGCAACTTATTTGCATTTAAAGTGACAGAGGCCCTAAAACAGACTAAAATCTCACTATGTAAGAATGATTTTGTGTAAGAACTGTAATGAACATGTTTTGTATCGCCCATAAACCTTTCCTGACCTGTTCAAGGACGCATAATAGCTCTGTGATGCTGGGAAATGAAACTCCTCTTCATCGTCATCGTTCTAACATAACACTTAAAGGTTTTGGGTCAGAACTGTTTGGAACTATTTGTGTGCCGGATGTTTGTGAAAAATGTCTAAAAAAAAAAGACTTTACTGCAGCTTCAACTGCATCAAACGAACCAGAATGAGGATGTAAATAAAAGTAACTCAATAGCTCAGATTTCAGCTCATATCAGCTGTTCTTAGTGTTTCTGAAACATTTGTTGCTTTTATTTTTTTATTTTTTTTTGCGTTTTCAGCTCAATAATCACTGGAGTTGACGCCAAACAAAAGCCAAGCAGAGTGGCAGCTCAGTGAACGGAAACGCCTCGCTGATGAGAGGGGTCAGTGGCTGACAGGAAGTCCTCGGTAGCTCAAACTGCCACTCGCTACAAATGTGCTGGGGTGGAGAAACAGGTCAGAACAAACAACACACCCAACACTGAGGTGATCAGACCCGACAGCAGAAAACCACCCCAGTCTCTCCTCCAGATCAAAAATATGAAGCTAAGCTGAACAAAAACACTGCCTGAATATAAATACATTGGAAACTGGATAAAAAGGGGAAATTTGTTCCCGTACTCCATATTTAGACACAGATATGTTTCCTTTTCTTTATTTCCTGGAGATATATTGTTGGTAATGACTGTGTCCTGTGTTGTTACACTGATGAAAAACAATAAAAAATGCATTTAAATATAAAATGTATACAAATTTTAAAGCTGCTGCTACTTTTTACAAGTTCAATTAAGGAACACTGTAAAAACCCAATGTAGTTACATTTACATGTTTTTTGGTCTATAAACAGATAAAAACCAGCATACAATGTTTTTAGGCACACGGATGGACGGATGGACGGACGGATGGATGGATGGTGTTTTCAGCTCTCTTCCTTTTGCTCAGATTTATTTTCCGATACCTGAGCTGAAGGGTCGGCCATCTTGTTTCTAGCAGCATCGCCGCTAACAGATCTAATCTAACTTTCAAAATTAAAAGAGAAATGCAGCGCTAAACGAGAAATTAAATTACTTTATGTAAGTTTGTCTGTGTAGACGGGGATTTGGGAGAAACTTCAAACATTTATACACACGCACATCTTGGCACGCGCGCGCACACACACACACACACACACACCTGCCCTCCTCCCCTCCCTAAACCCAGAGGAAATCAGAAACCTGGTGTGGCTGTTTTCAGTGGAACCTTGTTTCTTCTCTTCCTCCTTCCCTGTTTCCTCTCTCTCTCTCTTTTTCTTTCTCTCTTTCTCTCTCCCTCTCTCCGTCTCTCTCTCTCTGCATTTGATCTGCGGCTGGGATGGCGAGGCAGGGTGAGTAAATGAAATATTGATCCGCTGCTCTGTGGCCTTGCCTTCACCTTGTCCCGTGCGCTGAGTTACCGACTCTTCCGTTCTGCTTGTAATAGGAATTATTACAGGAGGCCGGGGCGAGTAATTACTTGGCATGGCGGCGAGGGCGCAGAGGAGGGGCCGTCGTATATTTCCTCTAAAGAAGTTATTTACCTCACTTGCTACTACCTTCAACCCCACGCTGCCCCCGTCCCTCCCCTCTGACCGCCCCCCGCTGCAGCCATGTCTCTCTTAACCTTAATTCAATTCTGCTAAACATCATTAATCATACGAGGCATCATGGGAAGTTTATCAGCCCCCGGCTGAACGGAGGGGTTGTGAGGCTAACTGAGAGACCGCAAGGGCTGAGGAATGTCAGGGATCCCACCTCGTTTATGTTTACTTCACTTATATAATATCTGCAGGGGCGGTCCTAGCAGGGTTGCCAGATTGGGTGGGTTTACACCCAATTGGGCTGCATCTCAAAGGCGGGGCTAGGTCCAACCAGACGTTTTGCACAGTTGAATGGTTGCCAGGGAGATTAAAGGATTTCTCAAACATGCATGAAAGAGTCAAGGCAACAATCCAGGTATGTTTTTGATGAGGAAATCACATTAAAACATGATTTTATTTCTCATAAAACTGTCCCTTTAAAACTTGGCAACAAAAGCTGAACTCTATGAAATTTGGGCCTTTTCTCACGAATATAAAGTGCATGTTTCTGTTGAACTTTTCTTGTGAAAGTTGCGCTACCCATGACACAGTGTAGATCGGCAACCTTTTGTTGCTGCACTCGGCAGAACAGCTGCCTCAGTGACCCGCTGCTACGCTGGAGTTTGATGTATTCCTGCGTCGCCGCTCAAGGAAGCAGCCGTTTGTTTGCGTGATAGATGCGCGGCGGCTGAAGAAAAGGGTCCCCACTGCTGCTCTGTGACGTCCCGCTGCATCAGAAACCCACCGAAGGTCACCACTGACGGGGGAGAAGAGGCAGAGGTGATCCATTGTACTGCTGGACGAGGGCTTAACAAGGCAACTTGACTGGAGAGGTAAAACAAAGACAGATAGTGATTAAACCTTCGTTGGTTCGGCCAGAAACAACCTTGGGTTCTCCCTCCTCCTCCCCAGACATTTCAGGAATTTCTTTTAATCTGAAGAATTCCTCCTTAATGAAAACATTTAAGAAAAATACTTTCACCCTTTTTAGTGACTTCTTTTTATCATTTAGAAATAGAGTTGGCTTTGTTAGAGTCAGCCTCAGTTTGATAGGACTGTGCTGTGGAGAATGAAACGTCCTCTAAACAAGCAGCTTTCAAAGCACAGGCGGCATTCTATCAATGTCACTTTACTTTGGAAGCTTAATTATCCTTAGAAATGTTTGCACGTCACATAAACTCCCACATTTCTCTCATAGCTTTTCACTTCGAAGATGCATTCTGCTCAGACACAAAGACAGCTGCAAAATACAGACAGATGAGAGAAAATTCAAGATTCAAAGTGCTTTGTGTGGAGGGAAAAAGAGCTAAACTGTGAATTTTCTTTGTGAAACAAAGGGTCGTGTATGAAGCCAGAGCATGCAGAAATGGTTCCTGCAAAAACATAAATACCTTCTGAACTTTTTCAGGTTTTACAACCATGAACTTTGATATTTATTTACTAAGAAAATCTGAAAACTGTAGCACACCTTTACAGTTAGCGTCTTTACTGATTGAAATCCCGTGCAATGGATTATCTTCAGCCACATAATTAGTCAACTGATTCCACCCAGATGTAATTTAATCTTCATATAAACCTGACAACAGATCCGGCTTTTGAAGTAATAATTTAAAAAGGAAAACCAGAGGAAGCCATGTCAGTAGTTTGCCTCAAGTTCTGCAGGAAACATAGAAAACATGTAGAAGAAGGCGTTCAGGTCAGATGAGCATGTTGGAAAAATGTCACAGTAGATCAACTCCACAGTGAAACGTCAATAAAAACACACAATTAGTATTTTTTGTTCAGATTCTAACACAAATATCTTACCGTTACCTAGAAACCCCAGCCCAGCCCTCACCCGTTACCTTGCAACACAAGCAGATCTCCAGCATGTTTGGTCAGCTGGCTTTACCGCTGTCTGTGCTGTACAATGGCCGCTGGAAAAGTGTTTTGTAGCTGACTTAACATCCAGAAACCATTCGCTGCTTTCTTGTTGGTTGTGCAGGAGGCTCCACTTCTGCTTTTCAAAGATATATGGTTGTATATATCCTGCTGAAAAGTTACTTGTAAGTTAGATTTGTCTTATTTCAAGTGCACTAAGATATTTGCACGAAAACAAGACAACAATACTAGGTAATATTTTGTGTTTTTGCAGTGTACATGCATTAACCAAATCTATTGTTTTGTTTTTTAAGGCACACTTTAACACTGTGTGCTTCTTTTATGGACTGTTTAGAAATAAAACGTATGAAAGTTATTAAATTGGTTTTCTCTGTAAATGTTTGTGTTTATTGAAGTTGTAAAAAGTAGAAGCAGGTTTGAAATTGACTTCATTTCAGGTCCAAATCATTTTTACGTGAGTCCATCTCAAAGACATCAATAATTGTAAAAATAGTTGTCTAGAACTTTTTCATCATTATTAGGGAATTATTGATTTACAACAAGCTCTTATATTTTGCTGAAAAGTTATTTGTAATTTAGTTTTGCTTTATTTCAAATGTACTAAGATATTTACACTAGAAAACTGACCAAAAATACTTGGTAAGGTTTGATGTTTTTGCATTGTGTGTATTTTTAGCTTCTTGTTTCCTGTATTTCTATATCTATATCTGGTATTCCTGTATTATAATATCTGCTTCCCTTGAGTCATGTTTGGCTCCCTAAACAACAAATGTCTTTGAAAAAATGCAAAGAGTAAAATTTATTTACTAAAAATACATGTTTCTTTTTAAAAATTAGATTTGAAAAAAGCTCAGCATGTAGCCTCTGAGGTTTAGAAAACGTTTCAGTTCTCAGTTTTTGGATCAATAGGCGAGAACACTCCAGACTTCCCCGCTCTCCTTTCAGTCCGGTCTGAACCACTAAAGGTCAGATTACCTGGAGAGAGGACACAAGACAAAGGGCCAGCTCATGCATTACAGACTGAAGGGAGTTATGGGCTTTTTTTGTGGGGGAGTGGATTTAATAAATAACAAATTCCCTTCAACTCCACTGAGGCTTGCTTTGTGTTTAATTGCACTGTATTGATTTTTCTCTCTCTCCGTTCTTGGGTCGGTCATTGCTCTCATTTTGGAACAATCAGGTGGCCAAGGTGGCCCCCAAATGTCATTTACTCCCCTCCTTTTTCACCTTTCTTCTCTCTTTTCTTCCTGGCAGAGTCCTAATAATTTCTTTGTGTTTCACACGTCGCTTCTTGGGTTGTTTCTTGTCTTTCAAGGTGATCTTTGAGCAGTTTTTGAGGTATTTTGATTGCTTTAACTCACAGCATTTTTGTTACGCTTTGAAATAGATGGAAAGTATTGCTTCTTGTAACCCAAGACAGGTATTAAAAAAACGATTAAGAAACGCATTAAGCAGAACTTTTATAACAGACATGAGTCACTCCACTTCACAAAGAGGCAGTCTTTAATTACATCTCTTACAGAACAGGAGTGCAGGTTGGCCAAGTGTTTATTATCATAATTTCTTTGTCCTTTCCCATCTTTAGCATCACTCTTCGTATTAATCAAAGTGTCAAAAAGTTTGAAAAACGCTTCAAAAGGTGACTTCAAGTGTAGCAGAGAACATCAGACAACGCGGAAAATAATAAAACTCCCGTTAATCTAACTCAGCCAGCGGCCCTCACCTTTAAATGAGAGTGTGTGGTAAATTATATGTTTTGCGCTGACAGAGGTGCATGCAAAATGTCGCCAATAAAGCTGCAGCATGCTCAACCTCTGCTCCGACGAATCAGGTAGAAAAATCACACGTGTCAACACAGCCGACAGCCGCCTCGGAGCCCCGTCTGAGGACGGAGGTGTATATTTTCATCTAAAAGCAAAGCAATTTGCAGAGATCCTCCCCTTTAAAAGCTGACTTGACATTTCCTGCCATTATGAGCACAATGTGCTCTATTATAGAATGAGTGGCAATTAAGCGCATGTGAAAATGTCAGATGAATTACAGCTTAGTGAGGTTAACCCGGTGACCTGAGGTTACCGTCTCCAACGCGATCCTCCCCTTGGAAACTGTCTGCATGTTTCCATCCGGCCAAACCGGTCAGGTGAAGTTTTTAAGGGAAACAATAAACTTTTAATGAGAGAAGATGGAAAATAAGCATCACACTGCATTATTACAGGAGTAAAACTGTCAACATGGTTTCAGAGAAAACAGATTAACATCAGCATCATTGATGCAGTTAGAGAAGAAATCATAGACAGCATTGATAAAAGGGAAATTTGCAATTGATGCACATCGTGAACACTGCAAAAACGTAAAATCTTACCAAGTGTTTTTGGTGTAGTGTCTAGTGTAAATGTCTTTGACCTTCAGCAACCAATAGGAGCTTATTTTAAGTAAATAATTCCTTAATATTAATAAAAAAAAGTATTAGTTTTATTATAACATGGGAGAAATGACTTGTTATAAGTGCCAGTGGAGCTATGTCTTTCTTTAAATCAATGTTAATGAATTATTTACTTAACAGAAGCTCCTACACTGAAAAAAGAGAATGGAGCTCCAACTGAAAGAAAAAACTGACTGAATTTAATTTGTATTTAGTTTATACACTTTAGATCAACATTATTAGATTCTTTTTCTTCTTTTGCTCTTTCCTTTGGTTTATTATTTTGTTTGTATTTCCTTTTAATTCATGTAAAGCACTTTGAATTGTCTTCTTACTGACAATGTGCTATATTAATAAAATTACCTTGCCTTATAATTCAGTTAAATTTATAAAACTTACTTTATTTACATTTGTTTAACATAACTTAATTAACAAGTTGTAGTAAATTCACAGTTTTGTTTAAATGTTGGATCAGTTTTCTTTTTTCAGTGTATATCTTGCTGAAAAGTTAGTTTTATGTTATTTCAAATATTTGGACTAGAAACTTTACCAAAGATACTTGGTAAAGTTTTGCAGTGAAACCAGTCGATATTGATCTACCTTGATTTGTTGATTGGAATCAATAATGCTATTTTAGTGTGTCTAAAAAGCTTGAAAGCTGTTGAATTAGTGGGTTCCATTAAACTAACTTAGAAGCTACACTGGACAAAGTAAACAGTTTGTAAATAGGTAATGTTGTTAAAAAATAACTTGTGGGGTGCCACAGGGATGAGTGTTCAGCCCCAAATTGTTTAATTTGTATATAAATTAAATATTCAAAGTGTCAGACTTGTTAAAATACATTATTTTTGCAGATGATACTAGAGAGAACTCTGAGGTGGTCACATCAGATGAAAAAACTCAAACATTGAACAAAAAAAAATCACCACTACATTTAGATGAAACAAAATTCATGACATTTGGAAACAGCAATAAACATGTTGACTTAGAAAGAGTCCATGAAATAAAATTTCTCACTCATTGCAGTGCTGCTACCATCTCTGCTCCTTTTGCACATTTTCCATCTGACTTTTTCTTTCCACTCGGATACATCAAATTATCCAAGTAATCCAATTATCTCTCTAACTTACTGAGATGCACCTGTACCTGTGATGATTATATATGCATATATTTGTGACGATATATGCAGGTACTAACTTGTTTAAAAATCACAAAGCGTGTCCCTAATGGTTTAATAAACAAGCATTTAAATTTTTACTGATATGAAAGTAAAGTGGTAGCAGATTAAGTAACCTTCTCCTGAAGATCTGTGTTTTTCATCTTTGGAGATTTTACTGCTCTTCTTTCTCTGCATCAGATTCAGTTCTTTAATGTTGAAAAACATTGAGACTTTACTGTTAACCATCTTTCACCAGTTTTATCTTTCAGTCTTTTGAAAAAATATGTTTTTGATCTTTTCTTTTCTCAGACTGATGCATATCAAATAATGATTATCCCTTTCATTTGGATAATTTCAGTTTTCTGCATCTCCTTCTGCAAAGATTAAACCTCATCCTTTAGTGAGGCGGCAGTGCTGACCAGCTGCATAAAATCAGAGATGCATTTAGTGTAAATCAGGGATGCTGCATCTAAATACTTCAGGTTGTGGAACAGCAGTTTTCAGTATCAGAAATTGTTTAATTAAATTGAATTGCCCCATTTGTCACCATGACGTTCTGCTAAAGAGTCCAGCAGAGGATCTCTTTTCTTGTCTATGGAGGCAGTGCAGGAGTCTGACTGCTGCTAATAAATAACATACACCTCCACAGAAAATTAGAAAAAATCATTTGAGGTAATTTTTTCATCATCAAATAACTTTTATGAAAATAGCTTTTGCTACTTTGTGCACTGGGTTTTGCAAATACCTAGCCTGGAATGTCTGTAGCAAAGAAGCTCAGTTTTGGTCTAATTGAGTGAAAACAAATAGATTCACCTCTTAAAGGTGACTTATTATGCTTCCTTGAACAAGTTCAGATAACACATGTTCATTACATTTTTTTGTGCACAAAATCATTCTTAGATAATGAGATTTTAGTCAGAATGAGCTGTTTTAGGGTCTCTTAAATCCAAATAAGTTGCTGTTGGCCACGCTGCCCAACTCGGCATTTACATTCACACATGAAAATGGCTGCAAACAGATGCACAATCATACAACCGCACACATTTGGAAAGCAGAAGTGGAGCCTCCTGTACAACCAACAGGAATCCAGCAAATGGTTTCAGGTTGTTGAGTTCACAACAACAACAACAACAAAAAACAGTTTTTTCCAGCAGCCATTGTACAGCACATAGGAAACAATTAACTGTAACACATACAGTTACAGGATTTAACACATAATTCCTGAAGATTCTTGAATTAATGAGCTACAACATTTCATTTTCCTTTAGGATCAATAAAGAATTGCTGAAGTGAATTGAATACAAATTGAAAACCAGCTGACTAAATGTGGTG
The DNA here is from genome assembly GCF_001443285.1 of Poecilia latipinna. Lineage (NCBI taxonomy): Eukaryota > Metazoa > Chordata > Actinopteri > Cyprinodontiformes > Poeciliidae > Poecilia > Poecilia latipinna. The sequence goes on along the minus strand of NW_015116524.1, from coordinate 6,807 downwards.
GAGTTCTGCTTGGGTTGCTAGGTAACGGTGCCGGGCTTGGCTGGGGTTGCTAGGCAATAGTGTAGTGTCTGTGGAATGTCACTTAATAATCAGAAGGTTTTTGAAACAGCTCATTTTTCAGATACCAAAAAAAAAATCTAAACCCAAAAAGCATTAACCTATTGCTGGAAAATGCTTCTCTTTGCCACATCATATTTATGAATACCCTAGGAAAACAGGGAGTTATGGATAACCAAACAAATCTCCCCAAAACCAAAGTTTCATTTAGCCTGAAAACATTTAATCTCAACAAATATTAAATCCTCACCTATATAGGTTGAATCAAAGAAAACATGTTAATTTCCTCTCCTGCTGATATTTATTGGTTTTTATTTACCACAGAATATTTCTTTTTGCATTTTATTGCCATTAAAAAGTTGTAGTATTGAAATAATTGGGTTTCTGACCATTAATAACCGTGGATAAAATGTGAAAAGGTCATCAGTCCCACAGGGGATTCTGAACGGCTGCACAGAAACCACAGTGGATCAGATCACATTTCAGATCCAAACAGCAAACATTTTCAACTGGTTAAAGTGGCAAAAATAACAAAGTAAAAAAGCAACATAAAAAACATTCATACCAAAAGAAGAAAGAAAACGGTTTATTTCCGCCCTCTTACCTCAAACTGACATACTAATCATCAACGACACATTTCCAATGCAGTCTCCCAGAGGTCATGCCTCTTTAATTATCCAAACAGGTCAAAGGTCGCAGACACTTATCATGTGGGAAGAGGTCAAAGGTCATTGAGCGGGGTCAGATAGGTCAAGGCAGCAGCGGAGGCACAGGGAGAATCTGGTGGCGGGGGAGCGAATCGCTCTGAAGAGTCCCATGGCTGACTGAAGACGATTTGAAGGCTGTAAATTAAAAAACTATGAAAAGGAAAATACCTTTTTTTTACTTTGCAGGTCTGTAGCTTCTTCTGAACAAATTAGTCTCAGTTAAATGGGACTGAAGCCATTTGTGAACATCAGATTTTAAGTCTTAACGGATGAATATGCTTTGATACAAACCGTCCTATTGTAGCTGTTATGTTATCGTCAAGTATCGCCTATACTTACCTCAATCCACGACCCTGCTGACCCTGGTGTGATGTGTTTTCTGTCATATAAATCTACGTTGACTAAAAAGTTACATTTTCATCTCATCTGACCAGAACTGACAAACCAACTTTTTGAGCAAAACTTCATGTTTATCTTTTTCAATTTGTCCAAGTGATGGCAAAACAATGCCATGACAAACTGTTTACAAAATCTAAATAGTTTGTAGATTGAAAATGTTTTATACTGAAATCATCAGGTTAACTCTGTCTTCTGATCAGTGACGGTTGTTTACTCTGGATTTTATTTGTAGAAACAAGTCTTGCACTGAAATAGACTGAAGAATTCTTTGAAAATATGAGTGAATACATTTAAATGTCGGTTAAATCGACATTTTGACTTGGTGGTGTCAGTATGTGGGAGAGTAAACATGAAAAAAAAAATCTAATGATTCCCAAAGACACCCCTGTTCTGCCACTTAGCCTCACCAAATCTGTGCAGCAGACACACACACATTTTTAATTGACTTTCCTCTGATTTAATTAGCTTCATTAGCAGCCTGTCTCAGCTTGAATTTACACCATCTTCCTTCCCTCCCAACTTAACCCCATTATGTCTCCTGCAGCCACACACGCACGCACGCACACCCACACACACACACACACACACACACACACACACACACACACACACACACACACACCCACACACACACACACACACACACACGCACATCAAGGAAGCTGCCAAGTGAGGCGATAGGAGCATGCTGTAGGTATTTCTACAAGTGTACACGCACAAACACAACACACACAGATGTCCACCAACTTGCAGTGATCAAAGGAGACAAAGGCGACAGGTAGACGCACTGCAGCCAATCACGGTCAAGACATGGCGAGTGACCTTGCAGAGCTGCAGCTGATTGGCGGTGTCAGAGCTGTCAGTCATGTTGTGAACCTCCTGACAGGAGACAGACAAAGGAGTGTGTGTGTGTGTGTGTGTGTGTGTGTGTGTGTGTGTGTGTGTGTGCGTGTGTGTGTGTGTGTGTGTGTGTGGTGTGAATAGTGATGAGAAGCGACTGAGATTTGGTAAAGATTTGCTCGGCTGATTTTACTGCTGGATGCGCTGTACAACGGCTGCTGGAGAAGATGGCTGTTTTGTTGTTGACTACCATCCAGAAATCTCTTGCTGCATTGTTGTTGGTTGTGCAGGAGGCTTCTCTCCTGCTTTTCAACGATGTATTGTTATATTATTGGGGATCTGTTTGTGGCCGTTTTCACATGTGATTGTAAACGCTGAGTTAGGGGCCAGCAGCAGCTTATTTGGTTTTAAGGAGACAAGATGACCTAAAACAACTCTTTATGAATTTAGACTGAAATCTCTCTAAGAGTGACTTTGTGAACAAAATGTAACGAACATGTTTGTGTGTGTGTGTGTGTATATATATATATATATATATATATAGACCTATTGTAACCTGCTCAAAGAAGCATAATTAGTCGCCCTTAAACACCTGAACCCGACGCTTTTAAGAGCTAATGATGTTTAGAGTTGCTCACCTGCCTACCGTAGAACAGATAACCCAGCGTTCTGTCTACCGTCTCAGCAGTCAACAGGGCCAAACAAACCAACTTGTAAGCTGGCAATTATTAGTGTGCACTTCTTTATTCTGGCTGCCATCAGAGAGATTACGAGTATAATCGGCTTAATGAGCTCCAAACTAAAGATGGGCTTCAAATTCCCCGGGGGGGCTGCGGCTGGGGAGAGGAGAGGCTGTTAGACGAAGGACACAGTCAACACGTTGTTCCTGTGCCCAATGGCCTGATCTCAAATTACCATTTTCTGCAGAGGCATCTGCAGTTTCTTTGTAGCATGAATATGTTCAGGACTGAATTTTATCTAATCGTTTTGAGATTATGCTAACGCTTATATTTTGTTTGAACCAGTTAGCTCCAGACTGACAGTGGGTTGTCTCCATGACTCGAAAAGTACATTGGCAATCTTTTGTAGATTAACCTATAATTAAGCTTCTTTCTGTCATGATGTGTGGATGAGGTGGTGAGGAGAGACGCAGAGACCCAGGTTGTGATGAAGATGATGATGAATTTAATGTTAAATGTCAACAGGACAGAACAACGGGGAGCACAACGAACACAGGACGCACGACAAAGACAACAGGTGGGACTAAATACACTGGGGGGGGTAATCAAAGAAACGAGACACAGCTGGGAACAATTAACAGGGAAGACAGAGACTCACAGGGGAACAGGCTAATAAACACAGAAAAACCTCAAAATAAATACACAGAAAACGCAGATCATAACACTTTCTCTGACTTGGAGAGCTCTGCAGAGACAGGCACCAGGTTTTATCAGAGGCCTCCTGCACCCATATGTCCCTGGCAGGTCCCAGAGATCCTGTGGTCCGGGCATCTGATGGGTCCCCATCTGAAACTCTCTGTCTCTCTGGACTTGAGATTGAAGGACTTTGCCAGTTAAGTCAACTGGAGGCATATCTTTTTATTAATTTCTCCTGTTTTTTTCAGATACATCCCGTAAGAATGATTCTGTCATGTTGTTAGGGTGTTTTCACACCTGAAAGTCCAGTAGACTCTGTTCAGTTTAGGACAAATGGCTCTTGGTCTTTTAATAAAGACAAAACAGAGATCCTACTACTAACCACTAAAATCTGACGCCACTCCATTGTTGTCTACATTTGCTGAAGAAGGAAGTTGTGCTCTGTGTCTTCTTCAGACACAGAGCACTGTGATTTTCCTGTTGTTTCCTTCAGTGGTTCTTGGTGCAGCGCCCCCACAGGCGAGGACGGGAACAGGTTTCTCAGAGGTTTTGCATTGTTTGTTGCTTCTTGACACGCTACTACTTGGCATTTGCAAAGCAGCCAATCAATCCAGGAGCGCCATTCATTTTTCTTGGCACTGATTGGCTGTGGCCCCAACAAAGGAGGTAAAAAAAGACTAGATATTAGCTTCAGTGGTGGCAGTGAGAACGTTTCCGCAGGCGTTTAATGCACATTAAAGTATATTTGGTGTTTAAACTCTCGCCTTTAGATTTGTTCTCAAGTGTTCTTCTGCTGACAGATGGCTGGATGGATGAACTGGTTTGGCCAGACAGGAAACACCTCTAATTTTTTACTTCTATTGAAAAGTCAGACTGTGACAAGGCCATTATACAAAATAAATAAACAGAAGTTCCTCCACTTTTCACAGATTAAAGGCTGAACTCCTAAATCCCAGATGAAGATGAGTGATATCTCCAGCTCAGCAGCTGCTACTCTGCAGTTTGCTGACATTTTTTCACTCTTTCCAGGACTACAGTGAACCTTTTCCCACTTCCTTTGATAGTGTGAAAATCTTGACAGATTTTTACTTCACAGCTGATTTTATACATGCTGTATATTTCTTTTCTTTTAAAACTCTGCAAAAGCTTAAAACAATCCTTTTAAACATGAGTTTATGCATTTGAAACATGCAAGGACCATAGCAGTGACTAAAACAACAGAATTGTGTTGTGACTTATTGATGATCCAAACCAGCTAATCACCTGTTTTACTGCAGGTCAGAGGTCACCGTCCTCTTCAATAGACGTCTCTTTACAATACTCTAATGTGTCCTTGTGATGTCATTCGACCTTGCTGACCTGGCCGCTGTTTTAGAGCTATAATTAGCTATTGACCTCATCTCCTTCCTCTCCGTTACATCCTGTGTGACCTCAGCGGCGGTGAGCTCTCGTGCCAACATCAGCGATTTAACGCCTTTCAATTCCCGTCACTGACACAAATTCAAACTTTTGCTGGGAAAAACTATTGCTGCAACTAATGACTGTTTTAGTAACTGATTAATCTATTGATTATTCTGATGATTAATTGGATAAAAAGGGGCTCATTCTACAGATTTTTCATTAAACCACTTGACTATTTTTTATCCAATAATAGAAATGCATTAAAAGATGCAGATAAATAAATAACTCAGTTCCTTTTTTTAAATAAGAAAAATGCAATTACAGTATTCCTGTAGTAAATCTGAGCTGAAACTAAGACTACCACTCAAGGAGTTTACAGACAAAGGTGTTTTTGTGTCTATTTTACTTTTTCAGTAAACGTCTTCTTTTGACTATATACTCCAGTTAACAATTAATACTAAATTAGTTAATGATTATTAAAATGATCGATTAATCAAGATGAGTCTTAATCGTTTCAGCCGTGACTCTGAGTGAATCTCTGAGCTTTCGTCTCCGAAAAGGGTTTCAGTCGATTCGTTCAGCTTTTTTTACAGGGCAGAACTTTAGGATTTTGAAGTTTTAGCTAAAACATATTTGTATTTTGTATTGCTGTGTTGGACAAAAATCTTTTTTATATCTTAAATGCAAAATGTAATTTTTGCTCCTAATATGTTGTTTTTTTCAGTAATTTGCATTTTTTTAGTCTATATACATAAGTAGCAATTAATCAATTACTTAATTAGTTCACGATTATTTGAATAATTGATTAATCACAATTGATTTGATTAATCGTTTCAGCCATAACATTGAACAGCCTTTTTTTTCCAGTTTTCCTTTTAAAATTTGTGAGACTGAAGTTAACATTTTGGCAGAAATCCACATTCATTTAATCAATGTGTTTCTCCACGTTTTAGCTTCAGTTCATTCCTACTTTCTTTTCTTATGCATTTCTGCATTTTAAAAAGGAAAATCTTATTTTTATTGCATCAAACCAGCTGTAACCTGATGCAAAAAGAATGCAACTCGCTTGCACCTGCTGTCTTTACGGGCTCATTTATGTCATCGTTTTATCAGCACTCAGTTGCTTCTACACCAGACGGAGACACAGAGCAGGTGATGCTAAATCATGTGCAAAAGTTTGACCTAAAAGGCTGAATAGTACATTTGTATTTTGTATTGCTGTGTTGGACATTTTTTCAGTTCGGTTTTAACACCATGAAACTTAGGAAGCAATAAAAAAATGATATTTTTTACAAGCTAAATGCCAGGGTCTGCACTGGTTCTCACAAACCAGTTGGATAAAGGTTAACAAGGAAGAATCTGTTTCTGTCCCACAGAAAGATGCAGTTTGTGTTTGTAAGGTGATCACCTGGTATTCCTGCAGATGGGTTATCCATCGACACCCGAGCATTACAGACTGAGATACCAGCAGCTGCATTAGACTGATAAACACTTCATCAGGGAAACTGCTCTCGGTCCTGCTGCTAGCAGTTTTAAATGAGCATAAAAGATGGTTTACTTTTTCACTTTTAATCACTGCATGTTTTTAAAAAAAACTTGGTGAGAGGTGAAATATTTCTAGATAAAAGCAAAAGATCTCAAGGATTCCCTGCTATTATCTTGCAATTTGCTTATTTTACAAAAGAACTGAAGAAAATATCAAATTGTTGAGATGAGATATTTCAAAACTCAAAACCGTTCTTTGAAATGAGGAAACCTTTTGCTCACGTTTTCTGTTTTATTCTGAGCACATGTAGCTGCCCTGGCTTTTGGTGAGACTGCGACTCCTTTAGATCACTGGAGTGGAGTTGGAAGGAGAGCCGCGCTTCTTTATACGAGAACAGCCATGTTTATTTCATCACTTTATTCATGATTGCGCGAATAAAATCAATCAGGTTCTTCTCAGGTTCAGAGCAGCAGAAAGTGGATTAAGACAGAAACAGAAAAGTTTTGTCCACAGAAACATCCCCAATTCTTTAGTTTTATTT
>NW_015116523.1:29543-34790 GCF_001443285.1 Poecilia latipinna | reverse complement strand
GGGGCCCAGGAGAAAGAGTTTGGGAACCACTGAGCTAGAGGAAGCAATCATTTTTTCAAAAACCAAGAGAGCACACCCTCTGTTGGAAGCAAAACGCAGCATAGTACAAGGGGCTTGCTTTTATAACAATATTTTGATCTGGGGCAAGTAAGTGAAACGAGTCATGCTTGGCTTTATGATAGAAGAGTGGCACACTTGTTGGCACTATTGCCTGTCTTGGAAAATAAAACTTAGGTTTGCTTACTTGGAAGAATGAGCTAATAACGAAGGTTTCTGAGCAGGTGTTTTTTCTTATGGAACTGATAACGGAGGTTTCAGTGAAGATGCATTTCTTCCTTGTCCAACTGAAACTCCTTTGAACAGGGTTTGATTTAGGGACACAGGTACCAATTAACCAGAAATGGGAGAAACTGAGAGGAGTGTTCCCTATAGGACAGAGATGGGTGGAAGGCACCGTGTACATGACTGAAGAGATATATAAGAAGAATTCTGTTTTAAGATTCACTTCTCTCTTGTTCTTTTCTCACACGCTGATCTCTGATACTTACTCTGATTTTCTAAATAAAATATCTAAAGACAAATGTGCATTTCTCTGATTGATTCAGTGTATCGCTCAATCCCAAAACGAAAAATTTTTTCCTAAACATGCCTCATTGCTGAGAAGGGCCTTTCTGTGTTAAGTTTCTATGTTCTCCCTGTTTGGTTCACACCAAGTACGTTAAATTCTCTCCCAAAATCCAAAAGCATGCAGATTAGGATAACTACTCTCTTAAAGTGGCCTATGTGTGCGTGCGTGTGTGTGTGTGAGGCATGTTTTCATATTCTTGCCTGTCTACATTGTAGGGTTGTGGGGACAAATCCTGGTCCCCATGAGGGAAATGCTGTGATGGGGTTAGGTATGTAATGATTAGGTTTAGGGTTAAGCTGTAATGAATGGGTTAGGGTTAGATTGCGGCGGCAGCGTGTCGGTTGGTCTGTGTTACCCAGAAAGCAGTTGGGCACAATATCGCAACACCAACACCGTGAGTGACGATACTGGGGCAGCTTACTATATAAAGTACTCAGGGACCACTTTATTATTACACATCCACATTTGTAGAGTACGGAAGGAATTGCATCCCATATAGATTCAATACTGGATGGGTGGCAACCCTAACTGTAGCGTCTATTCTATGCGCCTTATAAAGCGGTGCGCCTTACAAATGAAAAAAGTTTTAAAATAGGTCATTCATTCAAGGTGCGCCTTATAATGAAGAAAATACGGTAAATCATCATCTTTACATTTCTCGAACAAATAAATTTGAATGACAGGTTAAGAATTACAGATGAAGCAGTAAACACAACACTTTCTCAAGGTACTGTAAATTGTACTTTGAAAATGGAAAGACAAAAGTTTGCCAATTTATCCTACGGTAACAGTACTGAAAAAATTAGTAATATCGTAAGATTCCTCTCTAGTCTTAATAAAAGCAAAAACATGGTTGTACTGTGTGCAACACTGTGGTAACAGTTGTGTGATTATTTCAGCTGTACAGGTGGCACTTTTACATTACACTGTTGCCATCTCTCCCACACATGTATACTTAAACACACAGTGTTGCTAAAAACATCTGTGAAGCAAACACAGTCAGCCCAGTGAGGGGTTCTAGGTCTCTAGGTCACTTCCTGTCTGGACAGAGCTTTAGTGTACGCAAAGGGGGTTAGAGATTAGCAGAGCTTTCTCGCAATAAGGTTGAACTGTTTAGCTAAATGAAAAGCTCTACTACAAACACACATAATATACTAAAGAACTACGGGTGTAATAATTTGCCTTGTAATATTTCCCGTCTGCCATGTCTGTGTCAGCAGCTTCCTGTGTGAGCTGCAGGAAATGAGCTGACTGACCTTTCTGTACAGCTGGACTGTTCTGCAGGCTGGTGGTCTTTGAAGATGGCTTGGATGAATCACAATCCGAGTCTTTGCTTGTGTCAATGGACACAATGACGTCCTTCGCTCCTGAAGACTTCTCCTGGGAGGACAACAACTCATCTGGCAAAAACAGCAATTTAGAGCACAGATTGAGCAGAAGCCGAAAAAAAAACTTAAATTAGAATAAGTACCACATGGAGAACTAAGTAATTTTCAACTTTTCACATTTGGTTCAGTTTGGTTCAGCTAATTCACAACATGTCATCTCAAGGTCAAACGATTGTTAAAGTTGAAAAAATATGCAATTGAATTATTATTTATGCCAGTATTTTTTTGCTGCTGTGATGCTTTAATGGTCCACTGGTAATGATAATAATAATAATAACAGTAAGTGGCAGTAATCTATCAAATTGTTGCCAATTACCCAAGTCCAGCTCAACTAAAGTCAGAATGGATTTTCCCAGATTATTTTTGAAAAGGTCACTAAGTAGAAGCTCCAGTCAGGGGTTTAGCTGCATGTTTCCAGCCAGAACATGTAGAAAAGGCATGATTGTGTGTAAAGCTTCCTCTAAATTTTAGACATGCCTATTTAGAAATTTGCACTATGTTGCACATAGACAAAGAATTTTTAAAAAAGGTGTGATGGGTGGGATTTGATTATTTTGTGTCCAATTCTGAATGCCTTGTTCATACTGGCCATATGGGGAATCAGTTTTTTATAAAGAGGCTCTAGTGGCAGGGGTCTGATACCTTGTCCTTGGATATGAGACACATCTAGCCCCTCCTGCAGCCGCAGAATAACAGCACCATACTGGAAGTCAAAGGCATCACTGAGGAGGACAAAAAAATCAACACATGTTGTCAGAAAAGAAAGTCATTGACTGCATCAAACCTCAATGGTCTTGTGAAATAAAGGCAAGTAGAGCAAAAAAAAAAAAAAAAAAAAAAAAAAACCCTTAGAAAAAAAAATAAAGCAAAGCATTTGGAGCTCAACTAATTTAAACCCAACACTGTAGCTTGATCTCTGTAGCATGTCTGCCTCCACGGCTACATAAAATAAAATAAAAATTCTAAAACAAAATCTGAGTGCATAACTTAATATTAATTAGCTCCACTGATGCAGGACAGGACTATTTCCAACTGTCAGGTTTAGTCTAGACTGTCTAGACTTAAAATCCCCACCCTTCATGAACTCTTAGGCCAAGTGTGTCGCACACAATCTCAGGCTTCAGTCATGACAAAATATTGCTACCTATTGCATTATTACAAGGGCTGCACTGTTCTTCCTGCACCTTCAGCCCTACTTTGTTTTCTATTTGTTTTAATATTAACCATGTTTAACCAAAGCTGCTCTCCATTTTGATGATCTTCTGATACAAAACTGCAAAAGTGAAATGAGAGTTGGCAGGTCAAAGCTTTACAAAAACTGGGGTTTGGAAATTTGCCAAAAAATTCTGATTGGTGCACCTGTTTTTTTTTTTACTAGAGCAAATTATCCCATAATGCCATCCTTTATTTATAGGGATAAAAGGATCATCTTTGTCTAGTTGTAAAAAGAACCAAGGTACCAAAGAATGGCATCATTCTTGCCATTCCATTCCAATGCCATTCCAGTGCAGGGATGGCGGAATGACAGAGCAGAGGGGGCAGACTTGGAGGTCAGGGAGTGGTCCGTTTCTCCCAACGTGGCCAGAGGAAGGTAAAGAGAGAGAGCCATGTCGTTTGAGCGAAATTGGCGCTCCAGCTCTGAGGAACGGGAGGTCTGATGAGATCTGAATAGATTTTGATGTCAAGTATGGCATCAATAATATCAAGTGTCATGTGTCTTGATTATTCATAGTCAGAAAAAAAAAGCCTAGTAAAATTGAGTCTTGATAAAAATAAAAAAAAAGCCTCAGTTCAAAATTGACCTGTAATGTAAGTATTGCTTTAGGTGCTCCTACTTACTGGATCATATTAATGTAAGTCTCCACATTCATCATGTCACCATCTCTCCAGTCATTCTTGAAGCCAAGCACTAGTGTGTTTGGCCGGAGACGACCCAGACCAGCGGCCTGAAAGAACAAAAGTTCAAATCGCTGAACATCACCCTCACTTTTATGTGGCTTTAGACAGAACCGCAGCAAGCACTACGAGTATGACTGGTTGCATTGGTTTAGACCAGTGTTTCTCAACCTTTTTTGGGCCAGCGCCCCCCCTGTCCATTATCCAGGTCCCTCACTGCTCCCATTAAAAAAATTGTAGGCTACTTTACACTGAATATTATTTTATTATTAATATTACTATCACTGTTGTTGATGTTTGATTTTTATGGTTGTTTCTGGAGTTATCGTCAAAAATAATTTCCCAGAGAACAAAAAAGCAATGCAAATAGAAATTATTTTTACAGGCGTCTGAGAAAAATGCAAAGAATGGACATTCAACTTAAAATTGGTAGGCCTAATAGCAGCCAATCAGAGTGGAAAAAGTATTCTTGTTCCGTGCTATTTTCTAGTTAAATATTACACAAAATGACCAGCTAAAAGATGTACAACAATGCCAGTTTAAATTTTGAACTATTTGCAAAAAGACTGAGCTCTGTAACATTAAAACATGGATAGAACTCCAACTATGTCAATCATAACTCTTCTTCTCTTCAGTGTTTCTGTGAGTTTCTGGTGGCGCAGCTCTGTGCTGCCTTCGGGAGAATGGGACATCAGAGTATTATCCGTAAAATATCACCCACATGGCATTTATTGTGCAAACCAGAGCTTTCAGGAGGGGCATCACTTATCATTTATTGACGCTCACCATCAGTAATCTTCACTCATCACCTGCTGCGCCGCCTAATCGTCATGTTTCACATCATGTGTTGATTTTTCACTGTTCAGCGTCGGATTCTCTGTTTTTATGCCATAATTCACATCTAGTTCGTCGCTCCGTTTTATGTCCCGCTTCTCCTGTTTCAGAGTTTTGCACAATGTGCGAGTCATTTTTTGTTTTTTAACCCCCTATGGTGCGCAGCGTTCAGGAAACGTATCGATGGGGAAAAGGCAGACTGACATAAACCTTTTAAAACAACGCAAACAATTTCGGTATTCTGATTATTGAAATTTAAAAGTGCTGTGGTTCCGTTGTTCTATCACACCCGTTTCATACCGGACCACTTACAGCTCCGGTGTTATCGCTATAAAATGAACGCTCTCTATCGTGGTATCACCATGGAGGGATTTCTTTATTTAAATGGGTTCATTTTTCAGTGGGATACACAGTGAGGGTATCGTGATTTTAGTAATCACATGTTTATAAGAGCGATATTTCGTTGTCCTTCCATGAAAGCGGGCAGCATTCAGATGGACA
>NW_015116523.1:26537-26946 GCF_001443285.1 Poecilia latipinna | reverse complement strand
ACCAGAGCTTTCAGTAGAAAAATAAAAGTTCCAAATCCTTTTAATGCCATACAAATATGGGACAGGAACATGGATTATATCTTTATATAGACCTGTCTATGGATTTATAGATTAATAGTTCGTTGCTCCGTTCTATGTCACGGTTCTCCTGTTTCAGAGTTTTGCGCACCCCATAAGGCGCGGAGTTGTCGGAAAGCACGTATCGATGGAGAAAAGTAGACTTGCTGAAGCTGTGCTGGAGCTCCGGTATTCTGATGATTAAAATTCAAAAGTGCCGTGGTGCTACCGTTTCATACCAGATCACGCTCTCTATCGAGGCATCACCCATGGAGGAATTTCTTTATTTAAATGGGTTAATTTTTCTAAGGGATACACAGTGAGGGTATCGTGACATGTTTATAAGAGTGAT
>NW_015116523.1:19108-22815 GCF_001443285.1 Poecilia latipinna | reverse complement strand
AGTGATTTTCTGTTGTCCTTCCATGGAAGCGGGCAGCATCCAGACGAACATTAAAACACTTTTTGACATGATCATAGCACTGCCATAACATTTGTACAAAAATCCTCAATAAAACATAAAATATTTGAAAATCAGACACCAGACAAGTGAATCACAGCAACGTCATCAGCCGGTGTAACGCCGAACTGATGTGGTGAAGTTACTAGTAGCAGGAGTGCAGAGCTGCGCCAAGAAGCTAACAAACACTGAGGAGAAGAAGAGCTACCATCGATACAGTTACAGCCAGGCATGTTTAATGTTACACAACACAGTTTTAGCAAGTTGCTCAAAGTCTAAACTGGTATTGTTGTGCATATAAGGTGTAAAGTTTACCTTCGAGTAAACGCCCCAAAAAGGAGTCACAGCGCCCCCCTTTTGAAAACAAAAGGGGGGCGCTGTGACCCCTGCGCTGGTTTAGGCAGTACCTCCTAAACCAGCGGCAGCGGCTAAACGCTGGTTGAGACTGTATGCCACCTACTAAGCTGCCATTACAAAGTATAACAAGCATTTATTTTTGAGCAACAAGTTTGGAAATGCTTCTATTGAATGAAAGCCGTTCAGTTACATGCTTATTTTTGGGGGGCAAGTTGTGAATTAACCTAATTAATACATGGACTAGTAATTTTCAGCTTTAGCACTTGAGTTTGAAGGTTTAATACTATCAATGACTCACCATTAAAAATGACCTTCAAAATTGCTGGGATTTAGCAATTAGACTTAAGGGGAATACATATCATGGAAAATCCACTTTTTTGTCCCTTAATAGATTTTTTGTGTACTGTGGATGCAAATTTACTTATTCTCTCCCGGTTCTCTGTAGATATCTTTATATTTTTTTGGGTTATATTTTTCAGTCTGTTAATTTTTCTCTTTTGCCTATAACGTTTTTCTTGTCTATGACGTCACCGCATTTGCTGTAGAACTGCCAAACAAGGTCATGACTTTCAGCAAATCAAATTTGTGAATCCACCAATTTAATATTTTTTCCTCACAGTAATTTTGTAGTCCAAGTTCACTTATGTTGAAGTTACAAACAGATGAGTCAAAATGTTCGATTACAGCCCGTATTAGCACACATAACTCCTTATATTGCCCCTGGCATCAGAGCCTCTTCGAAGTGTCTGGTCAAATTTTATTTTTCTCAGGAATGAGAAAAATAAAATTTTTCTCAGTGGGAAAAGTCTGAGTACTTCAGCAACCTGCGCCAGTATCAAGAGGGATTTTCTGAAAGACTTCACCTGATTTGGGGTCAATTCCTTATCTCTATGGAAATGAGGGCCACAGCAAAGTGGTCAGCTGCTAACAACGCTAAAATAAGAGCGTTAATTTTAGACATGAATTTAGTGTGTTTATAATTACGTGCCAAATATTTGATTTTGCCTATTTGGCAAAATCAAATATCTGGCTTTGATTTTGCCATTTTTGTCTTGGGGAACAAAAGTGATCCAAATGCATTCAGTGACGTTCTTGACACTCACTTTAGCTAACTCCTTAATTATGTCAAGGCTTTATTTATTTATCATCTTAGGAAATAAGTACATAAAAACACCAGCATTTTTGTTGGAATGGTTGAAGAACCAATACAGCAAACTTTAAGGTAATGTTTCAAGAATTGCTGCACACAGACAAATGGAGGCTAGGAAAACTGAACTAGTTTCTCACCTGGAGCAAGTACTGGGAACCCTGTCTCAGGTCCTCAGCAAACACTGGTGTGTAGAAGGCCTTGGTCTCATTCCTCATTAGCCAGCGCTGGTACCTGGACTGATCTGCTGCAAGGTCTTTGAAGTTTGGCTTTCTATAGCCCTGCTGGAAAACAACAAAACCTTCCGTTCATCACTGCTGATACATAACTCCATGTAGACATCTTGTGCTTATTAAATACTGAGCTAATCTACCCTTCGGCTCAAAGTTATGGCTCACGGAAAAACTAATGGGATGTTGCAAATTAATGTGACATCTAATGTAAACGATATAAAATTATGATTTTATAAATGAACCTTAATTTAGACTTTTTTTTTTTTTTTTTTTTTTTTTATTTTTTTTTTAAATGAAGGGCGGGTGAACAATCCAGCTCTTCAGCCAGGAAAGTGTAATGCTATTAGCTGGGAATGTTTATGCCATTTAACTTGAGCCAAGTTCATTTTCATACCTAATGGAAGCAACAGAACCAAGCAGGAGAGCAAACAAGAGGCCACAGCTAGAGGGCTGCTGCCAGTGAAAACTGCACAGAGGCTGCATTCATCCGCTCAACAAGGCCTTTCAGTTGCGAAACATTTATGCCCAGCAGGGGATTTGCTAAGCATGCAAACACAACAACTTCTTTGCAATTATGGATAACTGATGTTTTTATTGCAGAGGTCTCATTATCCTGTATGTTGTAACCGTTTCCCTGCTGCAGCATCACACCTGATCAATTATTCCCTCGGATTCCCTGAGAGATCAGAAATAATTCTGTCACTTGAATCAAAACTTCTGAAATGTGGGAAAACTAAAACATGAAGGCTTTTCAAACTCCACTGTAGATAGTGCAGCTCCAGTGGCAACAGGTTTACAGCAGATCTTATTATATAGAGTTTAAAACAAATGACACTTTTAATGCAAAGTTGCTCTAAAAGTTGCATTAAAAGTCCATTAAAAATGCCAACATTGCATGATTTTGTAAATTATAACTTGATGCAAAGTTGGCATTTTTAATGGACTTTCAATGCAACTTTTAGAGCAACTTTGCATTAAAAGTGTCATTATTTACCGAATGACACTTCATGACAACTGTCATAAAATTTCATAAAGACTTTATTTTCATTACAGGTGTTATGTTTATGACAGTGTCATGTCAGTCTTATGCACACCCCTTCAAATAAAGTGTTACCCATTCCTGCTAATAGATGTGATTGTTGTTAGAGTGACAATTAGCCCTTTCCATTACATGTCCAAAACATTACGTATGTTCACAAGTTTTTATTGAACTGTACAGTTTCCAATCGTCAATTTCCCCCAGTACATCTTTATAAACATGAAAAAAGGAAAAAAAACAGAACTCACCATGCGGACATGGCCACAGATCATAAGGCCAACGTTCTTTGTAAAGGTGTGAACA
Organism: Poecilia latipinna; assembly: GCF_001443285.1. Classification (NCBI taxonomy): domain Eukaryota; kingdom Metazoa; phylum Chordata; class Actinopteri; order Cyprinodontiformes; family Poeciliidae; genus Poecilia; species Poecilia latipinna. The sequence goes on along the minus strand of NW_015116523.1, from coordinate 19,679 downwards.
AGATCCAGGAGAGCAGGACGAGAGTTGGGATACCCTGTCATCACCAAGCACTGCGGTCTTCAAAGGAAAACAGAACAAACCATGCTAACAGTGTGTGTAAAGATTTGGCATGTTAACAAGCATTTTTAATTTTGGTGTGCTGCACAAAAGATGTCAGCACATCTTTTGTGCTGACATTTATGAGATTAGAAGTTTTCAGATCTGCTGACTTTTTTGTGACCTTCACACAGGGATAATCTTAACACAAATTAGGGGCAGAGTAGCGCACTTCAAAGAACATACTTTAATCAAAGGGATTTATTAGAAGCAAAGAAGGGAGACAAGCACCTCAGAGGGACATGCAAGTCATTCTGAAAGCACCATGAGGTGCCTTTAAATTCCTGCTTGTGCTACCATGGGAACAGCCAGTCCCACATGGTTACCAATAAGTCCACAAAAACAACCCTGTTACTGTGCTGTGTGCACCCCATCTTTCAGGGCTAACAGTATATTAGATCTTTACTGGTACAAGTAAGACAAGCGTGTGCATTAATAACTTTTCTAGTAATCCTTTTTCTAGTACTAGAAAAAG
>NW_015116523.1:0-13313 GCF_001443285.1 Poecilia latipinna | reverse complement strand
CGCTAGCTGGGGTGGCAACAGGGGTGGCGAGGCTCTCTTTTGGGGTGGCAACTGCCACCCCATGCCACCCCAGTAGATCCGCCCCTGCGTCCAACTGCCCCCCTTTCCCCTATGAGACCAGGACGACGCGTCCCTTATTTTGATTTCTGAAAATAAGGTGGCAACCCTAACGTTGACCTAAACAAGCTTAGCATTTTCTTACCAAACCGAATCTCTCGAAACCTGTGCTTATCCAGCTGTCGGTAAAAGTTCACGAGAAAAAGCTGCTGGTGCCGACCGCGGATCTCTGCGTCAATCTGCAGCTCAATGAGCTCCAGCTGCAAATGGTCTGAGTCACAGGGCTGCTGCCCTCTAGTGGGTAAATGAGGAACAGCATTTAGTGTGTAAGCTCCGCCCTATGCAGGTAACGTTACTGCTGCCCAATGTATTAATTCTACGTGCGGGCCAGACGTTATTGATTTTATGACAGAGGCTGCGGGCCGGATGAAATTTGACCACGGGCCGCATTTGGCCCCCGGGCCGGACTTTGGACATGCCTGCTGTAGCAAATAAAATATTCAGCAAAGTTTCCAGAAAGACCCGAATTATACAACGCTGCTGCTGAATACATCCACATGAACCAGACTTTTGTCTAGACTTAAAAGGTTTTTAATGTGCCACATCCATGTTTGTTTTGAACACAATGTACTTTAATACAGATTGATTCTGTACTTGCTCCTCAGTTGTACAATTTACTGCATCAACATCAAATTGACAACCAAATGGAAGCACTCAGTGAAGATGAGGAATTATGGTAAAAATATCTACATAAGGGGTTGACTAGACAATTCTTTACTCTGCAATGGCTTTTTAAGTGGCTAGTTGCAATTGTGTGACAAAACTGATTTTTTCAGAAGATGAACTTGGTGAGTTTGTTAGATAGTTTGAATTGTATGAAATTATAAGTAGTACTGATAACTAGTGGTACTGCAAACTCCGGCAAAGGATACCGGAATAGGAGTGCTGCATGGCGCCATGGTTAAAGCAGGTGCCCTATGTAGACGCTGTCCCGAGCTCGACTCCCATTCCCATTCTCTTTACCTCATGCACTCCCCGCTCGCCTCCTGAGCTGGCAGAGGAGTAGCAGGTGGCTGCACTGAATTTTACTGTCATCAATGGTGATCCATTCTTAAGCTTAGTTTATGATGCTTCCAAGGCACAATTGTGGTAAACATACTCATGGCCATCGGATCATCAATATCAGACTGATAATACTTAGTCTAAGTGGGATTTTTGGCAATGTTTGCTGTGTAGACATTTTGTCTGCTGTTTTGCAAAACAGGAAAGTGACTCTTCTTTGGTTTAACATTTTTCAAAACAATAATTTAATCATCTCCTTTTTATTGGTTTTTCCCTAATTAAGGAAGCTAACATTTTGCAATATTGTAATTAATCATATTTTTGTTCTCAACTAGAAAGAAGTATGTTCCTTCACAAAATGTTGCCATTGGACCAAAAATTATATTGAGCATTTCTCTTGGTATCTGTAACAAGATTGAAATGTTTGTATGGTGACAATCCTGTGGCCTAGGCTTTGTCCTGAGTGGACCAAACTACAATGGAAGTATTCCTTTGCCGTCAGCTTGAGAGTTATTTAGAGTTCATTTTATTGCAAGCATTGCTTACTTTTAACCAACAATCTGATTGTTGAACAAGTTAATGAATTTTAATCACAAGCAACTTAGCAGTACAACATAACATAATCATCATAATTAAAAAGCAAATATCTAATACAGACAGCTAATATGCTGCACGGTGAAAGGTCCTGGGTTCAAATCCCAGCCTGGCATCTTTCTGCATGGAGTTTACATATTCTGTTATAACGACATTGTCTCATTTCCATCAAGAACAACGTACAGTAGATTTCTTGCCAGAACAGCTTTTTTAAAGATTAAAGTGAAAAAGAATGTAAAGATTTGGCATGTTAACAAGCATTTTAATAAAGATATACAGTAAACTGTTCTTGAATATGATAGAACTAGTATCTGTAGTTCTAGTTTCATATCAATGCTCCATCCTATGTTTTGAAAATACTCTAGATGTTTAGGGGGAGTAAGTGCAACTCCTCTGCAATACCTGAAGTTCTTGACATGGTCCTCCACTGCACTGAGGTGCAGTGTGTGGGTCAGAGCCTGCTGGTAGGTTAGAGCCTGGGTCGACGAGCCCCAGTTCACATCTGCAAAGGCGGACACACGCAGGCAAAAAACACACTGGAGTTAGTCAATGTGTTTATGGATCAGTCTGCCAAGCTAAAGGCCATGTGACCCATGCAGCGCTACAGTCAGAGAAAAGGCCTACTCTGTGTGTGTAGCTGCATGTCAAACTGTGTGAACACATGTGTGTGTTCCCAGCTTTGTGTTTAGCGGGGTACAGATCAGTGCTTCATGTTACTTAGGAAAAATTTTTCCTCCTCCAAATTCTGGTTTTCCAACAGCAAAGCTACATTCTGAACAACTTTTCTGGAACACTGGAGAGTCTGGTCCAATTCGGTCTTACTCCACAGAAATGAGAGATTGATCTCCTGTCCTCATCCTCAGAGGATGAACTGATATTGCCGTCAGCAGAACTTTATGAGCTGATTACAGAGTGTTTTTCTTTACAAAAAAAGCATATTTGTTCTCTACTGTTACTGATCCACAGCCAAGGAGAAAAACATTTAAATTTAAAGCCAATCCTATTATATTCTGCCTCTAAATGTTCACTTGATATGAACATTTAGATATTGTTTATATGTAAATTTAGCAAACAACAAAACATCTTAAGCAGTTTAGTGCAAAGGTCCTGAGAATGGCATACAGAGAACAGTTTTACTGAAATACATCATATTATTGGTCACATCTGCAAAAACAAGAACGTACCTGGCTTTTTGTGACTCACATAGATGTAGAGAGCCATAACAATGACATTAGTGAGTAGAGCAGCCGCCCAGTTGATGACAAACATCACCACACAGCACAGCACGGCTCCAGCAAGCGAAACCCACATGTTGTAGTATTTGAAGCTGGGACGCCAGCCTGGAGTAGCAACAACAATTTATTACAAGAAGAGAAAGTTTGGGCCATGAATGTACGATGCTGTGGGATAGTTAGCAGTTAACAAAAAAAAAGATCATATAATGAAGCGAAGATACATATTCTCTTTAAGCTTGGGACAAATTCTATTAGAATAATTAGAATTAGAAGAAGGGGCACCGTTCTCCATATAAGGTCATGGTCTCTAAAATAGTAAACAGAGCTTTAAGGGCATGGACAACAAATGCTTGGGTTAAACAATGAAAATTAGAAGGCTATTAGACTCAGGACTATAAGGTTATAACAGCTATTAACAGGATAACATTTAACACAAAGCTAGACGGACTTTAGTGATGGCATATAACTGCTGTGTGTTACAGAAAGAGTCAACAACAAACCAAAGGACATAAACGGTACACTGGAATCTCTCATTTTCCCATGAAGGGTTTATGGTTCCCAGAGGGAGATGGAGTTGGAGGGGGGGAGATCGGAACACAAAACTGGTTTTCCAGCTTGTGGGTCCAGATGCAGGACAAACCATTCTGTCTAAATGAGTCATGTACCATTTAGGTCCAGATGACCTGCTGCAGATATTAGAAACGGATAAATAATCTGTACCTGTTGGTCTGCACAGGATTTGATATAGAAGGAGGAAAGAGCACAACTTAATAAAATACCATCTACTCAGCAGTAAAACGTATTTTAAATAACAAATTAGACAGTTCAACTCCAAAAAATGTATTTCAAAACTGCAGTTATTTTAGGAAAGACAAACAAAAACATAGCAGCAGAGCTCTGGTCAGGAATGTGATTTGACATTGCGTTTGTTTTCATATTGTATATTTATTTCATTTTAAACCTATATCTCACTTTGCAGCCTGCCTGTGCAGCCATCTCCTCTTTCCTTCACAATGCGCAAGCACACGTCAACAAATCCTGTTGTGTGGAACTGAGTGAATGGAGAAGTTTGATTGTTGCGGTGGAAAATTACCTCAGGGGTAGGGCTGTATAATTATATCAATTCTACGATATTTATTGATTCCCCCCTCACCCCCAGTCAAAAACTGGCTTTTCCAGTTATGCGACAGGGAATGAGCTTCCAAACGTAAAAAAACAAAACGCAATATTAGATTCCTTTGTTTTTGGAAATCTCAAATCTCAAATGAGGAATTGCCTTCATTTTCATGTCAATGTTATAAAACTGTGTTGACATATATCGCGATATTTGGCAAATGATACAATTCAATACGATTCAATGCACTTTTACAATTTTCTGAAAGATTTTGGAGGGACAGAGTGATTTTGGAGACATTTTGTGTTCCATATACTTGGATATCATATAATGTATCGTATCGTGAGATTATTATTATTATTATTATACAATAATCTCACGTTACAAAACATATCACGATATTGGGCAAACAATACAATTCGATACGAGTCAATGCACTTTTACAATTTTCTGAAAGATTTTAGAGAGACAGAGTGATTTTGGTGACATTTTGAGTTCCATAGACTTGGATTTAATTAGCTGAAAACTGATTAAAAGCACCAATTACACAATACCCGACTCTGATTGGACTGAGACTTAGAATCTACAGCTGGACAAAATGAATCAAAGATGCGGTGAGAAAATTTGTTTCCGTCATTTAATTCATGTGGATTTGACATAAAACTCAAAGTTTCAACAGTGATCCGGGAGCTGAGTGGGGAGATTATCAGCCTCTGTAGACTCTCAATATGCAAATGATTGTATTTATGTTTTTCTTTTGGACGTACTTTGGCTGCATTTTGGACTTTGAGTCACAGAAAAACAAAACCCGATTTGGAAAAATTGTAATTTTTTTTTCCATTATGAAACGCTCAAATATTCATAACAAATGGTTTTTAAAATTTAGAATGACAATATATACTGTACATTTATTAAACTGATGTAAAAAATATTGCAAGCAACACAATTTTATAACATCAGCATGAAAATGAAGGCAATTCCTCATTTGTTTGTATGCAATTTTTGACAAAACATCATAGGTCAAAATAAGTTGCCAAAAAATTTTATAATTGTGTGTTGGAGAGGAGGTGGAGGGGTGAAAAAAGGTATTTTGTACTATGGGGATAAGGCTTTTCTACCTTGACTCCCAGAGTTAGCCGTGGCTATAAGCTGTTTACTACTAGCTGCTGGGGGAGTGGCTCTGCCTCACCCCATAGTGATCGACTCCTTGCAGCTGCGCAGCGCCGCCATTCCCCTGCTTGGATCTCTGAGTAGCTGCCTCTCAGACTACCAGGATCTCATCGTACTCTCAGTCTCTGATACTGTTCGTCAGTTGCTAATAAGAATGATCGATCTGCCATCGTCATCATGGCAATCCTCACAGCACCGCGGATTCCGGCTGCAGGTTTCCCCTCTTCATCTTCCAGCTCAAAACAGAGCGCCGCTACCTGCTGTACATTGATTCTTCAGGTAATCCTTTATATACAGAACAGAAACCACTAAGCTAAAAACAAATTACGAAGTGGATGCCACCAGTCGCTCCAATATCCAAACTATGCATTAATTTCATGATCTCACTGTATTTGTCGCTACTCCATTTGCGCCGCTACATCATTCTGCTTCTCTTTCACAGTTACTTGCGCAACTTTACTTCGTTTCTTAGCAACAAAACACAGCCCATCGTTATTTATTGAAGATTTGAGATTTCCAAAAACAAAGGAATCTAATGTTGCATTTCGTTTTTTACGTTTGGAAGCTCATTCCCCGTCACATAACTGGAAAAGCCGGTTGTTGACATTTCTCTGACATTTGGAAAAATACGGTTTACTTAATTTAGCACAACTCTGGTTTTACTTGGTCTATTAACACAATTTAAAAACTGGTGTGTAGTTTATAATGTGCACTTTAAGCACAAGTTGGAAGTGAAACTGGGGGAGGCGGAGTCTTGCTGCTGCGCCGTCACAAATCAGACATGTTAAAAAGACGCATGGTTTAACGTATCAGTACTCGCGTATGAAAAATCAATATCTTCCAAGGAGGGAAAAAATAAATAAATCGATAAATATCGTAGAATCGATATAATTATACAGCCCTAATCGCTACTGGTAGTAATATTCCACAGACGTAGCACCGCTCAACCTCCATTTGGCACTGAACTCTCACACGGAATGTCTGCTTAAGATCGGTGATCGGCAGAGATCGGCCTCGTGGATGATCGGAATCAGAAGCAAAAAACCTGAACGGAGCATCCCTATTAGACCATGCTAAGATCTTTGGAAAAACTCCACAATATGGTCATCATCCTCACCAGTCCTTATAGGCTGCGAGTCAACAGTAGGAATACATGCTTCTGCTTAGGATCAGTTGATACTCTAGTCACTCGCTTTAATTCTTGATAATGTTTCATCACATTTACATTTTAGTACAATTTAACTTCAAATTTAAAATCACTAATTCAATGTAATTAAATTACGTGTAGAAAACCTCCAACATTGTTTAACATTCTTAGCTTAACATGTTTTTATGCTGGTTTTCACTTTTTGCACTTTGATCTTACCCGGAGAGTTGGCCAGAGATGCGTGGAACACAGAGAAATTGATCAAGGCGTAGGATGCCAGGAAAAAGTTGGAGATAATTGGCGCAATTGTGTTTAACTCAGCTGGAAACAGAAGAAACAGAAACTTATAAAAAGGATTATTTCCACTTCCTCTCCAACTGTCTTACTCAACAGTATGATGGGTTATTAAAAATACTACACTTTCAAACAAAATGGATACCAGAGAAAAGTTAAAACCTCTTTTTAGAGGGGAAAGTCATAAAGCACTGTACAACATAAATCACAGTTAAGTTGTCAAAACAAGCCTAAGAAGCAACAAGTCTGGGAAAACACTTTTTAAAAACATCTTCAGAGTCAGCAAAACAGACCTGCACAGATGGTCCCCCCGAGTGTCCAACTAAATATAACGGAAGATTTTAGGTTTGGGAGCTACGAGCAGCAGTGTTAGTTAAAAGCTGACACAAATAATCAAGAACTTGGCCAACAACTTTTAAGCCAAATTCTAAAATCCACTAGGATGCAGGACAGTGCACCGGGTGATGCCAATACTTTTACTGGATCTGGTGAGAAGTCTGGCTGCTGTGTGCTGAACAGCTCGCAGACGAGAGACCGACCATCTGTGCAGACTGGTGAAAGAGCATTATAGCATTCCAGGCTGATGACACAAAAAAATGTGTCATATTTTGGAACTATTGTTATTAAAATTAAAGCCACATAGGCTTTGTTAATCAAAACCTAATGTGGATTAAATGCAACTCCTAGATATATTTTTTTAGCAATTTAAGATATGAACATAATAAATTTAAAACTATTTCAGAAGCCAGTGAGATATGATAACAGTTTGAAAGTATAAAATCCCCTGATGAGCTTTTTATGCTTTTAAGCTATTGTTATTCAGATATGGTTACCATAAACTTTAGCTGTACAAGTTAGTGTGAAAAATGCAAAAGTAAGCAAAGAGAGTGGCGTACCGATTAGGATGAAAGCCAGAGCGATGCCGAAAGTCAAGATGTAGCCTCGAAGAGGCTCATTGTTCTTCCCGTATCCTTTGGCAAATATTCCAATATAAGGGTAGATGTTGTCTTTACATAAAGCCTGCAAAAAAAAAAAAAAAGCTATGTCATTTCATATCTTAAAGAACATAGAACTAATACGTACACAGGGATAAACAGTTTGGCAGTAGCATAATGTATTAGTTATGCCGGTGCATGGGTTGACTCTTACTTGGAATACTTTAGGCGCGCTCACTAAAGAGGCCAGAGCAGAGGACAGAGTGGCAGAGAAGATTCCAGCTGAGATGATGGGAGAAAAACCTGAAACCAAGCTCATCACCTGAAGCAACACAGAAACAAAGTCAACTTTCTTATGTTTCCATCTAGGAAATACATGGCAAATTCATGTAGCTATTTGTATGTGCCAAGTGTGACTTTGTGTGCATTCATTCTGAAACCAGATTCAAGGGAAAATCTGGGTTGGTTGAGGGAGTTTGCATGACAAAACCTCAAAACCTTTTTTCGGTGTTACTTATTTCCATAGACCATATGTAGTAATTTTATAATCCGATATATTTGCCATTTTAATTAATGCTTTATCTCTCCCAAGATATAAAGCATCTTGGGATGCTTTATATCTTGGGAGATATAAAGATATATCTCCCAAGTGGAATATAAGTGGATTGAGGACCACTTGTGATTGGTCCTCAATCACAAGTGTTGCACCCAATGGATATGAAGTAATTTACATAATATAGCCAAGCAGAGCATGTGTGTGGGTTTGTTGTGAAGTGTTAGTGTTCTGTGGGCCAGTTGAACAAGTAGGGAGGAGGATAGGCCTGCCAGCACACATGAACAAAGAGCAGGAAGTTCAACTTGGTAGCATTGTTTGTATCTGTATGTATTAAGGTCTCTCTGATTTGGGCCTTTTACACAGAATGAAAACATTATAGTGCTTTGAGAATTGCTTGGTTGGAGTTTAACCCAATTCTCAGCATAATAAAAAACATTAACAAATTGTTCTTTTATTGATGCTGGTTCATACCTGGAAGTCATAATGGAGTCCATAGCGGCAGTTTTTTTGGCTCTTGCAGCTAGAGAAATCAAAGCCAAACTTGCAGGAAGCACCAGTGCAGTTTGCACTGAACTGTGTGCCGATTGTGTCATTCAGATTTCCACTGGCATCTCTCACAATGCAGGACCCTAAAGTCAGAAAAGCAGAACACACATAAGATGCATCCTCAAAACAAAGGGGGTGAAAACTGCCAACAGGAGAGCAGAGTGTACCTGTTGAAACTGCGACCCCCAAGTAGACAATGCCTGTAATCAATATGGCAAGTAGTGTTCCTTTGGGGATTGCCATCTGTGGGTCCTGCAACAAACACATGCAACAAAACCTACAAATATTGACTCAGCTATAACAGAAATAGCTCTGTTTGCTCATGGATGACAAACAATATTGAAATTATCGTTTAAACAATTGCTCATTTTGTTTAGAAACTCATTCCAAACAGCACCAAAAAAAAACAAACTGCAAAGTGGAATTTGATTAAATAATTTTAATGATTAGGTTTTATAGCTAATTACACAATTATTTTAGACTGAGATTAAAAATAAAGTTGAAATAAAACTCTGAAGGTTGATCCACCAACCTTCTTGTTGGATCAACAAGAAGGTTGTAGGTAGCGATTGCAGTTATTTGGCCAATCACTGGCAACCAGTCATTAAAAAACCTGATAGTGGCAATTCCAATTTTGGTCGATACCAATGTTTTTTGTCTGAAATGTTGCTCAGCATATCAAGAAAATTATCAACAGTGTAGTGACTACTGTTTACTGCAAATGTGCAGACATTGGTTGATTTTTAAACCTTTGTTGAGATAGATAAGATTGGATTCACGTGCAAGTATCAGCCGACCACCAATTTCCCAAACTTAAGGAAATCACCGCAGATAAATTTGTTGGCCAATAAATCGGTGCACCCCCAGTTGTAGGGTTCTGACATTTGACACCTATGTGTACCTTAAGTGCATCTACCTTTAGTCACATTGATTACTGCAACAGTGTCTTCACAGGTCTGGCTAAAAAATTTAAAATAAAAATCAATCCTCCAGCTGCAGCTGATTCAAAATACTGCTGCTGGGGTTCTCACTAAAACAAGGAAGTTAGAGCATATCGCCCAGTTCCAAAGTACAAGAATAGACTTTAAAATAGTGTTAGTTTATAAATCACTGAACAGCTTAGCACCACAGTACATTAAAAATCTGCTTGTGTTGGATCAACCTTCCATACCTCTTAGGTCTTCTGGTTCTGCTCTTCATCAGAGTCAGAACCAAACATGAAGAAGCAGCATTCAGCTTCTACGCACCACAAATACAGAATAAACTTCCAGAAAACAACGAAACAGCCGGAATACCGAGTTCCTTTAAATAAAGACTAAAAGCCACTTGTTAAGAGTTGCTTTTGAATCATAATAAATGAAACACTGACTAACATATTTGATGTGTATTAATGACATTTGACGTTTGATGTTTTCTCAATTGTTGTGATGTCTTTTATACCTTTGTATTTTTGTGTTTTTATCATGTAAAGCACTCTGAAATGCACTTTTAAAGTGTTAACCGGCTGACTTACAGCAAGGTCTCCAGAAATGTTAGCACCAGCCAGAATCCCAGTGGCTGCGGGGAAGAAGATGGCAAAGACAGAAAAGAACGTCTCATCTCGAAAGTCTGGTCCCATGTTCTCCCACATGATTTCAGCTGAAATTAAAAAACAAGTGCAAGGAGCAGTTGTAATTGCTGCTATTAACCACTGTAAATATCTGGAATATGAAAAATTAAAGTTTGGTTAAAAAGAACAAAAAAGAACTTAGAATCACAGGCTGATCATACCATCATATCCAAGGAAGCCTGAAGGTTTCTTTAATTCCACAGAAATGAAGGATCCGATAAAGTAGTTCACAATAGCTGTGATAAGGACAACAAGCAGGAAGATCTGGGCCTAAAGAAAACAAATGACTGAATTGTTATTTCTTGAATTCTATGGAAATCAGAGGGTTACAGAGAGATATGAAAGTTTTCCAGAAACTTTGTGTTTCTATACTGTTGGTGTCAGCTGACAGGTATACCTTAGCCTCCCATTCCATTCCTGCCACAGAGATACCCAACAGAACAATTACTGTAATGGTGCCAATGATTCGGATGTCATTGATGTCATCAGTCATCAGCGCATCCACACCCTGACAGACATTTCAGGGAGATGTTAATCAAAAATGCAATGATCAGTAGGTGACTCACATTAAAACTGAATCTGCTAAATAAGTCATCACAAAAAAAATCTTTACAATGAGCAACATAGGAAATCAAAAGACTTACTTTGAGAAGTTCCACAACAGTTTCAGCAAAGCCGACTACATACATGGCCACAGCCACTGCATTGGCAAAAGCAAAGATCAGGCCAATAGAGCCTCCAAACTCTGGACCCAAACTCCTCGAAATCAAGTAATATGCTCCTCCTGCATGGAGATCAAAACATGGTGAGACTGAAGACTGAAGTCATCCAGTTTTGGAAGAAAGAGAGAGAAATCATGCAAATGAGCTCATTTTAACTTATTATGCAAATAACTGACTGCTTATTGCGACAGGTCTACTCATAACTATTTGTTTGTGGTTTCATGCTGCAATACTGTTCTACATCATAATATGGATCAAAATCAGAGAGATGATCAATGATCACAATCACATGGCATCGAAAAATGTATTCTACCTAATGTGGATCAAGGTCAGACTGAGTCTGGGTCCAAACTTGCTATGCTCTGTGGGAAACTCAGGTTTACAAGCTCCCACTAGTCCCAGTCTATGATGTGAAAGCGATCGTCAAACACTTTCGCTATTGCATCAGCACCCAGCCCACTAGAGAGAACGCCATGACCACACAAACAGAAAAGAAAAGTCACGTGAGGAACTCAGAGCTATTTCAGTTCCAGGATCCAAACTGGAACAGATACTGTACATCAGCTGCCTGCCTTAGCCTGCCTTTTAGAAGACCTAAAAGAGCTTAACATCACAAAGAGGCCTCGTTGGAGACTGCATAGTAAACTGGTTTACTGGGTTTCTGATGGGTACCGCAACACCACTTTATAAGTATGTCTGCATCTCTGTGTCGTGTCATATTTTATATATATATATCTCCTGTACCAGGTTCCAATTGTACATGAAGTTCCAAGAAGCATGGTACAAACCCACTCTGCACTGAGCATAAGGACGCCATGCAGGTACCCCCAGTAAAAATTTTAAATAGGGGGTAATCCCATGGGGCCATTGAACCAATATGAACCAACCAACTAATCAGGGAGCAAACAGATGGGAGTTTCTCTCCAGATTTACGAAGTCCTGCCATTCCACCCAGCACCAAACCACATTTACCACTCCGAATAAAGAATCAATATAGACTCAACTCACTTTCAAATTCCTTTATATTAACAATTTTAACCAATTTAAATGGGTGTTACAAATCCAGGTTAATCTAGAGGCAGACTGGGACAAGACAAATACCTCCTCGAACAAATCCATTGGTGGCTATGGCAGAAGTAGAGAGGCCAGTGATGGTTGTCACAACAGTTGCCATGCCAACAATCACACAGGCCAGAGCTGCAAAATAAAACACAAAGATGTATCATGTTAGTCATTTCAGTCAGAGCTCTATGAAGTGTTAACAGCACTTCCCCACAATCAAACCCCTCTGTAGTTACTTAGAGATTATTTTTCACATCACAGTGGAAAATCCCAGATTGTGGGCTAGTGTGATGGCTGTAGGCTTCTGAACAGACTATTGATAACTATACCACATGCCAGTGGTCTGCAACTTAGCCAGAATGTTTCCTATATCTGCAGGAGACCAGCTCTCTAACACCAGTGGTAAAATCTGGTCCTGCTCACATGCAGACAACACACATCACCAATATCATATGTGCATAAAAAAAGTCCCTTATTGAACCTCTTCTGTTCAACACCGATAAAACTGTCCAAAGGTGGAGTCCAGCAATCTGCCCCGTCTCTGTGCCCTTTAGCATTGTGCATCCAATATAGGGTTTAAGGCACCAACTGACCTGCTTCCACCTTTAGACTAAAGGAAGGACTAATGAATATCCTGAATCCAAACCAGGTCAGTGAATCCATCCAAGTTAGCTTATTATAAAACTGAAAAAATAACCATTGTTACCTTTTTTTCAGGCAACAAGGGGGAAAAGTGATTTGCCCTCATTTCTGCCAGCAGACAAACAAGGTTAAAATTTCTGAGTCTAGCTTTGAGAATTTTGGGTCCTAAACTCACACAGCCCCCCTTAGACCAGAACTGTAATCTGAAAATGTAAAATATCTTTAAAAAAGCAGCAAAACAATAGTTTACACTTGTTTGTCCATTTAACCCCTTTAAAAGGATCCAGGACTAATTGAACATGTTGGACTAAATATTTTGCAATTTTTATATTACCAAAAAAATTGCTGCTTGTAATACGCCAAAACTCATAATTGCTTCAGAATGTACATCTTTTGTTGTATTTTTCACCCATGGAGGTCGCCATTTTTTCACCGATGGGTTGATGACGTGTTTTGGTCCATTTTGTACTGGAGTCTACAGAGTAAACACAGGAAGGCTAACTTTACCGGATTAGTTGTTTATCATATTGCGTTTGACTGGTGCAATTTTAGATAATGCCACACTGTG
>NW_015116522.1:40615-45096 GCF_001443285.1 Poecilia latipinna | reverse complement strand
TATTATTTTCCCGGTTACACGATGCATTAACACCATATCAAATGTTTGTTTGTTGTCTACTTTGTTTGTTGTCTACTGAGTTAATGCGGGCGGCCGCGCGGAGAGATCTGAGAAACTCGTCCCATAAACTCAACCAACCAAAACAGTTTCTGTGACGACTAAAAACTCAACAGAGACGAAGTGGAACAGCTACTAAAGCCATATTAGCAGCATTGAATTAAATCTCCCGTTTGTTGCTCATCTCTGCGCAGTGCAGCGGATTTACTCATTGTGCAGGGCCAGTCCAAGGCTGCATGAGGCCTTGAGCAGAATTTGACTTAGGGGCCCCTTTTGTTGCTAAAAATATCAGCACCTCTAACAGCTTCTGTGTTAGATTTAGTTAAATATGGGAGAAGGGAGTAGTTTAATTGGCCAGCTTAAAAAGCAATAAGTTATAATCGCAGTTTACTAAATTGGACTTGTAAATTCAAAGATTAAACTCACAGCATCAGATTGTTGCTATAGTAACAAAACAATCTGTTCTTTGAAGTTTTACAAAGTAAACTTGCCAGCTCCTTAAAATCTTGTATTTAAATGTTAAACAATAAATCATTTATCTATGCCTAAACAATTTAATAAAATTTAACAGCATTGATAATCTCAATAAACAAATGTTACATTTATGTATCTGTGGTCTGTTTTAAAATATTAGCGTTTATGATGACCCTCAAGCCCTTGGGGGCCTGATAGAGCCGCTGACTTAATTTGGATTAAACAGAAGTGCAAATTTGTTGTTTTTAGACTAGTTGTGGGTTTAAATAGCATTTCACTGGAGATGTTTTCCTGTAACATATAATTACACAGTAATAATTTTACATTTCCTGTCAACTTAACATCTTTTAATACAAAAACACGGTGGACCGCCGGTGGACCTCCTCGACACCCCGACCACTGGGCTTAGCAAGTTTTCTGGGTAAAACCTGGTATTACACTTAATACTTAGCGTACTTAAAATGTAAGTATGTTTGAAATATACTCTTTTTCCCACTAGGGATCTCCAGAATATTGGCAAAATTGGAAATATTCTCTTCTCACATATAAACCCCTTTGTCAAGTATTATATAATGTCATAGCTTCCCACACTTGGAAAAAGGGGGACTTGAGACTTCAGGATTTCAACTCACTCAATATTATTTACACCGGTGAACAATGAAGGGTGAAAAACCTAGAAAACACATCCAAACATTTCAAACATACATTTTAAAGATAGTTAGATTAAATTTAATACATTCTTAGTTATCATTCCATCATTAGCTTTAGACATGAATTTTTTTTTCACAATTTTAACCAAATGGATTTTTTTTCTCTCTTTATTTATTTTTATTTATTTTTATTTATTTTTTTTAATTCAAGGACATAAGGACTGAATCCTTGAATCCTGTCTTTGATTAAACCAAATAAATCCTACATAAAGTCAAACATTTTTCCAAATTAGATTTAAACTTAGGACTCAGGACTAATTTTTACATTAATTGAATTTTAAATATACATATAATAGAGCCAAACTTTAAAACCCAGCAATACAAATTGTTCCTTCAATAAATTCTGTTTCTCTTACTCAAATACAAAAGCAAAGCCAGACTACATTTTCAGCTGAGTCCAGTGAAAGGCTTACCAGTAGTCTTTATAAAGTATAAGTCCTTTTCCCATTCATTTGATCAGTTTGCTTTTGAAATGCAGCTTTGTGGACTGTGTATGCCTTCCTCAGCCAAATGATTGGTGGATTCCTTATATTACCTGAGTTCAGGGTGCTGCTGATTGGACCAGATTGCTTTAATCTGCTGAGAAGTGCTGCAGAGTGGCACACGTTTATGCACCCACATCTGCACCCATGAGCAGATCTGCGCAACACCCTTAATACACATACCATTACACCTCTGCCTCATTTGTCTCTTTGTCTCTCAACTTTGAGGACAAAGTGTTCCCTTGCTGCCTATTATATTGGCACAACTAATCAGATTTTTATATTTTAAAAAAAGCAGGAATTTCAAATAATACACAGAGCAAGCAAATCCTCACCTATTGTCCGTCCAGGAGGACCCCAGGCTCCACCCTGCCTGGAGCTTCCAGGGTGGTGGTTGGTTGCATAGGCTCGGAGGGGGTGAGGGGAACCGTAGGTTTGGCGGTGGAGAAGTTCTGAGTCTGGGTGGGATGACCTGGAGCTCCCATATAAAAGGCTGCAGAGCATATTTAGAAAGTTTGATTTTAAGAACAGTGTTTAGAACTTTTTATTATAGTCTGCTTTGACATAGAAACTTTACACTAGCAATATGCAAATAATAATGGTAGTATTGTTTAAACTATTATTTTATTTTACTAGTTTATCTCACAACATTTCACTACAAAGGTTGACTTGAGGCACTTTATGAAAAATAATTTCAATTCAATAACATATAATCCAATTAATCCTAGTTTAACAATAATAATAATAATAACAACAGCCTGAGTTTATTATTCAAATTAGTTGAAAGAAATTCTAAGGAAACCCAAAGTAGATTGTATTGTGTCATTAACTTGCAGCATTCACTCATCCTGTTCCAGCACATAGTGACAGTAGACAACTACTGCCATTTTGTAGATGACTTTACAACAATCCCCCATACTGAGCATACATGTAGCAACAGTGAAGAGGAAATTTTCCCTTTAACAGGAAGAAGGACCAGTACCTGGAGAATCCAGAGAAGAGTCACAAAAAGAAACAGAAAAACTGATCTAGGAGTACTTCCTATGTGAATGAGAAGTATAAAGTCAATAGCAATGTCTAATTGTTAGCAGCATTTTCTCAATCGATTCTCTCCTCGATGAAAGTGCCAGACATCCAACCTGTAAACACACCTACTACCTGAAACATTTACACAAACACAAGTCTTCTGCAGTCTGTTAGAAAAGGGAAGAAAATACTAAATAAGTATGCGTTCACTGCAGACAATCCAGAACAACCCACACAGTTGTGGATTATAGTCGTCTGTGGAAAATAATCCATGAGCCTAAGATTAGCTTAGATGAAATTTATTAAAAATCCATTGTTAGCATAAGTTTAGTTGGCACATCTAAGCTAACTGCATGCTTTGGTCAGTGTATAATTTCAGGTTAGTATGATACATCATGCCTGTTATTTGTTTTTTAATTACCACAGAGTTTGAACTGACATATACAGTACATAGTTTTGTCCATACTACATTCTTCAAATAAGGTTTGAAGGAACTTCTGTCAGTGCGATCCAAGGGATTCTGTCAGTAGACTGTAGATTCTGGAAAGTCTAGATATGTAATAACTGAATAATAATTCATTCTTTCACAACTTATTCCCCTCTTCAATATGGCATACAGCTTTTATGTTATATTCTCACTTTCAGAGATTAAAGCTGCAAAAGGTAACTTTTAGAAAAAGTTTTTTGTTTTTTTACATATTTCTTAAGACTTTACTATTACTTTTACTATTCTGTGATAGCTCTGTGAGAGTATCAAGCTCCTCTGCTTCCTCCCTGTGGTCCTACTGCTATCTGCAGAAATACATCACTCATCTACCATGCCATCACCATGTTACCTAATGGTTCTGGTCCACTTTGTTTCTGAAGTCCACAGTCCACACAGGACTCTTTGGGAGATTGTACAGCACTGCATGCTTCCTTCATGACAAGTTGTATGGAAATGCTGGTACATTTTTCCAGCAGGAAATGACCGTGGTGGTAGTGTGCTAGATGGCCAGCAAATTTTAAGTTTTCATTCTCTGTAAGCCATAGTCTTAAAGGCTTGAAGCATTTCTCTCTAAGTGTGGTAAATCTATATGCGTTTCACCTGCTAAAATGAGGGACAAAAAATATAAAACTTTTTCATAACAGAATTTTTTTTAGATTTACTTCTTTTAACAAGAAATACATAACATTTATCACCCGCTTCGGATGTTATCATCCCATAGAATGGCCATTATCAGTGGTTATCAGCCCCATTGAATGCCCTCAGTTGGTCCCTCCTCTGCCTGATATCAGGCTCAGTAGGTTGTTATCAACCATTCGTATCGGTGAGCACAGCAGCTTGTCGCCGATAGAACCTTTTTTTTTTAAGCTTTTTAAAAAAAAAACCTTTATTTACAATTTATGTGCTAGTTTGAACAGGATATTAATAATATTTACTACAAATACATGTCAGACGTATCGGTCATAAGACTTTAATTCGGTATTTAAAAATAAATCAGTAAAATATAAAACCGGAGGGATTTTGTTGTGGTTGTTGTTAGCTNGATTTAAAAGTTTTTTTAAAATTTACCAACTATTTTTGAGTATATCAATGATTTACTCCAAATATATTTAAGAAAAATTAAGATGTATTTTCTTTCGTGATTGCATGCCAAACTGTTCTGTAAACGTTTTAATATTTTTGATTGAAATAATAAAAATAAGGACGGATCCCACTAAAACCCAAGAAGAAGAATAAGCTGACGTC
>NW_015116522.1:34322-34797 GCF_001443285.1 Poecilia latipinna | reverse complement strand
GTATGTAGCCCCAGTAATGAACGAACCATCAAAGCTGAACGAGGCAGCAGCTGACCTGAGAGAGAGAATCATGGCCCGAATGAACACCAGACAACCCTGATGCCATCTACAGCAGCTGAGTGAAGTACCATCAGAAAGTCTCATTGAAGATGTGAATGCAGCATTGAGAACGATTCCTACCTACACCATAACAGAAACCAATGAGCTGATATACAACTCAGCATCAGTGATCCTCGAGATGCTTGGCTATAAGAGGAACCATGAGACCCAATACCCACCATGGAAAAGATGGTTAGAGGCTAAGATCACGATAACAAGGAGGGAAGTGAGCCAGCTGTCAGAGCTCCTAAGGGGTGCAATGAAAAGATCGGCTAAGATCAAGATAACAAGGAGGGAAGTGAGCCAACTGTCAGAGCTCCAAAGGGGTGCAATGAAAAGATCAGTACCTAAGAAGTACAGCCAGATGCCCATACCT
>NW_015116522.1:22950-29323 GCF_001443285.1 Poecilia latipinna | reverse complement strand
GAGGATGAAAGAGAGACCACCCGCGGAGGGTGAGAAGGAATTTTTTATTTTTTTTAATATATATAATAGATGTTTTCTGAACAAATTCCAACATATTCATAGCCTTAAGTTTTACTCACTGAGGCACATTAGCTTCTTAATAACCATAATCACATTAAACATTGGTGTTACACTAATGAGATTATTTGAGTGTTCATTCATTCATTAAAAAAAATTGTCTTCTTTGCTAACACATGATTTGTATCTCCCCCGTCCCATCAGGCGGGGCAGAGTGGGCAAAAACCCACCTCACTTCATAACATATGATGTTATTACAACTACACAAACTTGTGTGATTTTAACTGTAATTCTTATTTAAAGGAAACATTCCAGTTGCAATTTCTTTTTCAAAATCAGCAGAATCAGTTTTTCCCCACATTTGTAATGGAAATGCAGCTGCAGATTTTCAATCAGATTTAGATATGGACTTTGACTAGGCCTTTCTCACAGCTGAATATGCAGTGATCTGCAGTCCTGTCTTACCTGCCTACGTCTCTCTGGATGGTAGGAGGAACTGCACATCCCCCTGGTTCTGTATCAGAACTTCTCTGAGGTAAAAGCAAACAGGTTACAAAGCTTTGCAGAGAGTTCCAGGAAGATTTCTAAAGTTATGAAAGCTACCTATATTAATTATGTTTCTTCTTGCTCCTTAATGCCTCCTGTACCTTCTGTTGGAGTGATATTAATGAAATACCAACTTCTGTTCTCTCCTTTCTCATACTGTACATTATCCTGTGTCCCTGCTTCTGGCCATCTTCCCTCCCTTACCCCCTCCGCCCACCATACTCTCCCTCCTCTGCTTTTCCACCCACATTATCCTCCATCCATTCCACTTGATCTCGCTCTCATTCCTTCTTCACCTCCTGTCCCCAGACAGCAATGTCAGATTTTACCCTGGCTATGAATTTTGTATGATTCCTGGTCTATGTAGCCAGACTCTCTTTGCTTCCCTCTCTGTCTCACTCATTTACAGACACACACACACACACACACACGCGCGCACGTGTGAAAATACACACTCAGTGCCACCAAGAACAGCGTGGCCACTTCTCTTCGACCCTTTTCTCTCATTAAAATTCCATCTTAAATAAATGTTTCAGGGAGATCTTTTCACTCGCCGTACCCGAGCCTTGTATGGAGGCCGTTACTCGCTGGTGAACAAATCTATATACATCAGCCACTCTGATATATATGAACTCTTTATTTTAACAGGGGAGAGCAACAAAAGAAGGTGACAGAACAGCAGGCTGCAGGGGAAAATATCTAGGAGCGGGACATATTTGAAGGTTGGCGTTTAAAAAAACAGCACCAAGTACTTGAAAAACGGGTGACGAACTCTGTGTCCAACATCCTCTCTTCAGTCCTTTACTTATTTTTCTGTCTCTCTGTATTGTATAAATATGATGAAAGTGTCCTTTGAAGTCCCAAACACTCTAGTTGTCTTTTCTTGTTCATAGCAGGTATAAGCGACCCAGACCCTGGTCCAAACAGGCATTTATTAATGTAAATAGATAAACATGTAACTTTTAAATAAAACACCCATTTTGCTTCTTAATTCATAAAAACTAATGACGTAAACAGTGACATGTAGAAAATGCTGAGTAATAATGCTCAGATTTGCATAAACATTAGCTCATGTGTTTCAGACATGTAAGAGCCTAATGTTTCCAATTGCTGAAGTCAGTTTCTTTAATCTTTTTACATGCAGGCCTCAAAATCTGTCTATTTTATTTTAGCTGTAAAAAGGACAAAAAATTCTACAACTCCTAAACCTTTTCCCACCCCAAAAAGTTGCTCAAGTAAATGTAACCATTACTGCCTACCTCTGAAGATAGACTGCAACAAAATTAGTATCCTATTCAAACTTAATATGATATGTTGTCATGGAGTACTCTCTAAAAGTGTATTTTTAGAATACACTTTTTAGAGTACACTCTCAAAAGTATTTTTGAAACAGTTGAGTTCAATGCCATGCTTGTATCCTACATCTGACGTCATGACCCATGCTTCATTAGGACAGATCCTATACCCACCAGGGTTCAGTGGTGGAGCAGGGGTTAAGAACAACTCACATAAGGAGACCTCAGTCCTCGATGAGGCCATTGTGAAGTTCAATTCCAGCCTGATGACCTTTGCTTCATGTCTTCCCTCTCTGTAATTACTCACTTTCTTGTCTAACTACTCTCAAATAAAGGTTATTTGAACCAAAAAATCCCTGGTAAAAAAAAAGAAATAATTTATTAGTTTCCTTCTTTATTTGAAATAAACTAAATGATTTGAGTAAGACTGACTTAAATGTGTCATTTTAAACACACTTAATGAATTCAGTTAAAAAAAAAAACTTAATAAATTGAGTTGGATAAACTTAATTGAATTACTTGCTACCTGTGGAAGCAATTCAATTAAGTTGTTTCAGCTAATTTCTTTTACAGTGTAACGGTGTCATCCAGGCCATGTCACTGTGAACTATTGTCTGCCCAGATATTCAGCTGTTATTTGCGGAGCTCCCAAAGTGCTTAATCTTCATTTTGGGAGCCTTCCACATGGTGAAGCTCATGTCAAGTTCCGTCTTCAGTGAAGACCAAAATGAGTCCAAATGTTGGCCTTCAACCAAGGCTGGTTGAATCTCTCCATTTTT
This sequence comes from Poecilia latipinna, assembly GCF_001443285.1. NCBI lineage: Eukaryota > Metazoa > Chordata > Actinopteri > Cyprinodontiformes > Poeciliidae > Poecilia > Poecilia latipinna. The sequence continues at coordinate 26,646 of NW_015116522.1, read as the reverse complement.
AACTTTTGTAGTGTGTCTATATTGTGGTCCAGTACCGACTGTGTGATGATGTCAGAAAGTCCTGCATAGTTAAAAAATGGAGGGCTGACAGCAACCAGGTTTGTGTTATACTTTTAATTGAAATTAAATCATAGTAATTGAAAATCTTATGTGAATCGATTTTTTGGCATTAGTTAGGAACCGAGCGTATCCTCCCAAACAAACTCATTCTTAGTGATCCACATGTTGTACAGAGAAACTGAAATCAAAGCATGCCAAGGAATCTACATGCAGGGTCATAGTAAATAGATATTATAAAAATAGATGTTAATAAGGAGTCAGATTGGAAAGGCCAAACTTTTTCATATGAAGGATAAAAAAAAGGGTAGATTAGAAAGGAGTTGGAAGCTTTCACCATTTTACAGAGGAACAAATTTCACATGGAAGGCAGCTCCTTTTCCTCCAGTGGAGACTTCATTTCTCATAATCGGTGTCATGACACATGACAGACAGCGCTAATCCATTATAAACCAGAAAGTGCGTGGGTCTTTCAACAATTTGATCTCCATCCATATGGCTTTATTTGAGCTTGTATGTGTGAGCGTGCGCCAGAGGAAGGGTATAATTTGCACTGTCAACGCACAGAATTAATTACACACAGGAAGGGCAAAGTGTTGGTAGCCCTTGCACTGTCCTGTCGTTGAATAATTGCATGTTGGAGCACAGTGTCTCATTCAGCCGCACTCAGTCACCCAAAAGCCTCAAATGCTCATTAGATATGTTGGTTATCTGGGCGAGGTACTGCATATCAAAGAGGGAGACAGAGTGGGCGAGACATTGGAAAAAGAAAAAAAAAACACACAGAATGAGCCAGGTATATGAGGAATGCAGGATGATTTCTCAATGTTGGCACAAATAAATTGATTGAGGGGGTCTTCCAAAGTTAGCTCATGGGAAATGTCTTAGTAGACGGTAAAGGAGATATAGAAATATTTTCTGTCCTGGTGGGAAAATGCAGCAGTTTTTAGAGTTGGTCACAAAATTTGGGGAATAATGCAATAATATAATGCAATAATAATAATATAATGCATAATAATAATAATAATAATAATAATAATAATAATAATAATAATAATAATAATAATAATATAGACATGCAAAAAAACACTAGAATATCCAGAAAAAGTTCAAATATTTTGTCACTCATTTCAAAAAGTGAAACCCATACATACTGATCTCAATACAGTGAATATTTCAAGTCTTTATTTCTTATCGTTTTAATATTCATGGGTTACAGATAATGAAAACCTAAAATTGAGTGTCTCAGAGGACTATAATGTTCTCAAAATGTAAAATGTCAGAAAAGTGTGACACCTGTCTTGGAAAATAAAACTTTGGTTTGTTTACTTGGAAGAATGAGCTAATAACAAAGGTTTCTGAGCAGGTGTTTTTCCTTATGGAACTGATAACGGAGGTTTCACTGAAGATGTTTTTCTTCCTTGTCCAACCGAAACTCCTTTGAACTGGGTTTGATTTAGGGACAGAGGTACCAGTTAGCCAGAGATAGGAGAAACTGAGAGAAACTCCCTACAGGAGAGAGATGGGTAGAAGACACCCTGTATGTTACTGAAAAGATAAGAATTGTATGTTTTAAGTTTCACTCCTTCTCCTCTCTTGCTTTTCATTTCTCACTCCCTAAAACGAAAATGAATTTTTCTAAACACGCCAAATCTTAAAAAGCTAATTATTTCAAGAGACCTGCAAAGTCTCCTGGCGATTTACATGTCATGTTTTGCAATTTGAGAGGTGAATCACAACGCAGACAGGAATGTGGAATTCTCATTTTGGTTTAATGCAAGTCTGAGAAACACAGCTGAACTCAGAGAATCACAACAGGTCAGAGTAAGGGTTGATGCAGAAGTGGACATAAGGATCTAGTGGTGAGTGAATGATAAAGAAGAACTTGTATACAGAGGAGGTTGACTTCTACACAGAGAACTGGTGGCTAATTACTAACTACAGGTTAGAAAAAGGAATACAGAATAATAATGAAACTAGAATCAATTATCAAAACCCTGAAACAACCCAAGACCCTGACACTATCATGCTGTGTCAGAAAGAACTCTTATTCAGGGAAATATTTGTTTTGCGGGCCTGTGAGCAGTATTGTTTAGCTGAGAGCTAGCCTTGTGGAAACCAAGCATGCGTTATCAACATGAGGCGTTACACAACATGGAACAAGAGCGTAGCAGCAAGATGGCAGATGCCCCGCATCCCTCTACAACCCCTGTTCACCGCCATGCTCATTGTTTCTTTGTCTTCAGTGTAATGGGCCACTGGGGTGACGCTAATTCAACAGGTGGAGAACCAGGTATCCCTTGAGGCCCAGCTAGAACCAGATTTGGCGCTTGAGAACAGACTCCAAACTACATTGGTAGAAAAAGCCTTACCAGTATGGGTCAGTAGGCCAAACAATGGGGAAGTCTACTGACCTGACACATCATCATGTTGGGAGATAACTTCCTGACATGCAGAAACACACTGAGGAAACAAATAATAGAGGTAAGGCCTTCCCCAGAAGTAGAACTAAATAGAAAGCAGTAGCATTCAGCTTCTATGCACCACAAATCTGGAACAATCTTTAGTTTAAATCAAGGTTAAAAGCCCAGTTGTTTAGAATTGCTTTTGAATCATAATAAATGGAACAATGACCAACAGTCTTGATGTATATTGTATAATGTCATATTTGTCACTGGTTTCTCAATAGTTGACTGTATGTTGCTTTTATGACTTCTTATTCTTGTGTTTTTATGATGTGAAGCACTTTGGACTTTCTTCTTGTTCAAATGTACTTAACAAATGAACTTGATTGATTGATTTAGACTGTTTAGCAGAAAATGAGATATGTGCAATAAACATTAGAATTTGCAGTGACTTGAGGCTGACAATGATGTTGGAGTAGGTTTCTACTGTCACATTCTTCAACTTTAAAAATCATTGATTAATTGGTTGAAACATGACCTGACTTTTTTATTTACAAATCAGAAACTGACCTAGACCAGTCATATAAAGTCCTGTTTTCAGATGAAAGTAAATTCTGCATTTCATTTAGAAATCGAGCTCTGAGGGTTTGGAGGAGGATTGGGGGGTTAAAATATGCGTTGGTTAAAGTCCAGAGTGATGTTTCAACATTCAGTGATGGATTGGGGGGGACATGTTATCTACTGGTTTTGGTCCACTGGGTTTTCTGAAGTCCACCGTCAACAAATTGATCTAGCAGGAAGTATTAGAGCACTTTATGCTTCAAAATATTTATTTTCAATACTAATAATGATTATTTTTGGTGTAGTCTGGTTGCATTTCACACTTGTTCACAACGTAGGCTAAAGCAGAACAGTTCTATCAGTCTTTTGATTCAAAATTCAGTGGTTGTCCATTTTCAGACATGGGAAAGCTACATAAGGAGATGCAGACTAATAATAGGAAAAAGACCAACAATGAAGAACAAGAAAGACAGAACAATGGAAGAGTTATAAGAAAATGAGAGACGGGTCCAGAGGAAGAATGTAGAACAGATCTGGGGCCTCATACATAAGTGTGTGTGTGCACAAAAAATGTGCGGTCCCATATTTTACGCAAAAGTCGGCATGAATAAAAATTTATTTTGCTTCAAGGTTTGCGTAAATATACGCACACTTTTTCGCTGGCGTGAAAATG
>NW_015116522.1:18795-19421 GCF_001443285.1 Poecilia latipinna | reverse complement strand
TGTGAAAAACTCGCTCGAATGTAAAAAGTACTTTTCCTCAATTTTTGTCTCATAAAGATGTAACGCACTGGTCCGTAAGCCGAAGCACATGGAATGCGTCTGCGGGGTAATTTCATTCTTACTAAAAAAAGAAAACAGGGTTGGATCAACAGATTAACTCAAACCTGCTGATTAGAAATAATCAACAGGTTTTATTATTTTAAGGTGATCAAGGTGTGTATGCATTCACACGTATGTGAGCTGCGTAATTGTGGAGCGCTTTGGCTCTGAAGGAGAACATTGCCAATGGAAGGATTCAGAGGGCGCAGGGGCGCAACTACATATTATTCAGGTGGATGCGAAAACATAAATCGGCGCCCCCCCAAAGGAAGGTACATAAGGGTGAAGGAGCGTAGAAAACATACAGTCGCTCTATATTCCTAAAGCTACATGTTTAACTTCATTCCATCCTTTTTTTTCTAAACCTTTATCAGTCAAAGGATGTAGAGTGTAACCCCACTCTATGTATATATTAGTATCATAAAATATATATATAGGCTACATATAATTCCCTTCTCACCCTCCGCGGGTGCTCTCTCTCTCTCTCTTTTTCTCTCTCTCTCTATTTCTCTCTCTCTCTTTTTCTC
>NW_015116522.1:0-13712 GCF_001443285.1 Poecilia latipinna | reverse complement strand
TATATATAAAGTTCCACACAAAGTTCAACACTTCTTTGAAATTAGACTCTGGTTAGCACTTTATGTAGACTACAGATATTATCCTGTAATTGTCACCTGCAACCAAACTGCATACTGTTATTAGAACAGTGTATTACTGTAAAAATCTATAAACTGTGAATACAAGCATCAAGATGTATCAGGTAACTGCTTTTATTTGTAGTCTGCCACATTTTGTTGGTGACAAGTTACGACCGAGCACTCTTGGTGTTGGTCGTTAAAGACCTCTTGCTAGCATCACCAAACCACCAAGGTCCACAAGTCGTCCACCCATAATCCTGAGTTTATAGACAGCACAAGGCTTAAAATGATGTATCACTGACTGTCCTCCACATAACTTATATGAGATATGAGACATTCTAAAAGTACTCAGCATGTGTTGAAGAGGGGGCATCTAAATGGAAATAACAAGGGCTCCAAAACCAAACCCTGAGGTGCTCCATGACAAAGATGGTTTAAGTAAAGCCTGTCATTTGAAGCAGACATACTAGATAGACGATATGAAAACCACTGCAAGACAAATGTTGATAAGCCAGCCCAGTACCTCAACCTGCCAAGAGAGTAAATGTTGATTCATATAATAGTTTCTTTGTTTACTTTCTCTTAGACTTTTAAAGCAGTTTTTCTGCTCCAAAGTGAATTTGAAACACAATAGCCTGTCAACAGAGCAGCCTCCTGTTTGAGTGACTAAGAAGGACTTCAATTTGAAGTCATTTTCTTATCTGTGGCAGACGTTTAGAATTACTTCACACATGCAAGCTGCTGCATTCAGAGCTCTGAGGTGTCAACATATTTTGCAATTGAACCTATTTAATCACATCTAAATCTTCAGCTGCACAGAACGTCCTCACAGCAAGGAGCACTTGTGCACAAAGCTCCCCTGAATTCTCCTGATGTCTCACAGTGATTCGTCCACTCAGAAATTTCTGTCCAAGATCGGTATGAACACAACTTCTCAGGATGTATACCACACAGAAGAAAGGCAAAATCACAAACAGCCTCCATGGTTTTACTCCCACTGACTGATTAACGGCTGGGATGCGACACCAGACAGGGAAGAAGAATCAAAAAGAAAAACTGATCAAAGAAAAGCTGTAAATCCTTCAAGGTGCAAATCTGATCCAAAAAAAAGGAAGTAAAGTTTGGAAAGAAGAAAGTGACGAGACAAATACTCGGCAATCAGAAAGAAGGAATTGATGACTAAGTAAGCAAGAAGGAGAAGGAAAGGTAAAAGCAAACGCAATGAATTATAGATGCCAACAAAGAGGATGACTTCAAATTGTGAAGGTTGTTGAGCCAGAAAATGTAGATATATTATTCACTGATCTGTTTGCACCTCTATGGAGAATGTCTTCTGATTCCAAACGTTTGAATAAGACAATGAATGAATGCTGAAAGTCCAGCTTGAAAAAGGTTAAAGTTCATCTGGATCCTTAAAGGTTTTGTCTTTCGTATGGAAGTAAAAATGTGGTGTTGCATACTACCGCCAATCTACTAATGTGCTAATAGCGAAGCTCATGTTTCGTTTAGCATTGTGCTACCTTTGAAAATGTTTAGTGCACTTGGTTTCCCCTAAATAAATGTTTACAGATAATTTCTAAAACACTTATATACTTGGCTGTTTTGTAAACTTTCAGTTGAACATGTAAATTGTGGAAATAATTAGAGTTAAGGTTAATGCATTAACATTAGCTTTCATGTTGGTATATCACTGTTTATGAGTTGTCTTTTAGGCTGCTGTGCCCACCGCTGGGCAGGAGTTTCAATGCACTTTGTGATTTGATCTGACTATGAACCAGAAGTCTGCTATGTTATTTTACATAATACAGAGAAGCTGTATCAGCAGCTCTGGAGAAAACAAGCTTATGGTCCCTTCTGAGCAATCTGTCCACATTTGCACCAGTGCGACTCACATTCACCGCTGTCATTGGGAGCACACAGCACACTAGCTCCCATGCATCAGAGAAGCCAAAGTTATGGTGACATATGAATAGCCATGCTATCCATGCATCACACCTTAAAGCTCTCCTACCTGCTTCCCATGACTTTGTTTCAGTTTGTTTTTAGAATGGGGCGGTTTGCTGCATCCTGAGACCCCAATAGCAAAAAAAAAAAACCTTGTTGTCAAGGACTCTTGACTCACTATATTGTTTGTAATTAGCTGCTTCCATTATATGTTAAGGGGAGTGTTGACTACTTATGTAGCGTGATCTCGTGGGTAACAGTTGCAGGGTATGATCAGCTGTTCTTCCTTCTCCCTCCAGAAACATGAGGTTCAAAATATATTTGTTTCATTTTATCCAGCCTGCATATGGTTCAATGCACATGTCCCATTTTCCCTTTCGTGCAAATGCTGCACTAGAAGCCTTCACGAGGCACTTACCAGCTCTCTGTGTTCCTCCAAATTAGGTTCTCTGTGTTCCTCCTAATTAGATTCTCTGTATTCCTCCAAATTAGAATGTCTCTATGAGACAATCAAGTTTCTAGAGTTTGACAACTGCTTGAGAATCATCTATGTCTGAGTTGATCCCAGACCAGTTCTCTCCATATGAGTGAGTTTCAGCCATTGTGCACAGGAGGATGGATGAAGGTTTTTGGATTAGTGTTGAGCCTAAACATGACTAACTCAAAATCAAATTCAAAAATATTTGATTGATTCCAAAAGGAAATTAAATGTTATTGTAGCTCATTAATTCAAAGTCTTCAAAGAGTTATTATAGATAGTGATGGCTGTTGCCAAGAAAAAGAATCTCTTGTAACGGTCTGTATTACAGCAAATCTGAAGAAGCCTCTGACTGAAGGTACTCTGTTTTCTCAAGACAGTCTCGTGAAAAGGATGGTCAGGGATGTTCATAATTTCCTTGATTTTATTAAGAATCCTTCCTTGCCTAATCATCTCCAGAGGTTCCATAGTCGTCCCCAGAACAGAACCAAAACAGAACCAGCCTTCTTTATCAGACTGTTGAACCATTTCGAGTTCTCTAATCATAGAAATGGTCACCGTGTTATACAGCGAAGAGTGCATGCCCACAGGTGTTTGAATATCACCCAGTACTGGTCAAGCAGAGCTGCTAAATTCTGGCTTCAAAGAACACAAATGTCTTTAATTTTCAGGCCTGCCCTCAACATCAACCAATTCTGCTATCAGTTAAATCACACAGTGGAATTAATCCAACTTTACAAACCCCCTGCTCCAGCCACAGTGGACATTTTTTCTCTCCCATGTGTTAAAGGCTTTTACCTAACAAACTTTGGTGTGTAAAGTAGCTAAAAACCAAAGCAGTTGCTGTGAATAGTTGCAAAATGCTAAAAGTCTTTGCATGTTGTTGTGACAGATGCACACAGAGCAGCAGAGGCACATGCTTGCACTAAAACAGAGATAAAAAAAAATATCCCCCGCCTGTGGGCAAACCCAAATGACAAGAGTGGATGCATCAAAGTACTCTCCTCTCATATATAACCTTTTTCAGTCAGGATAAAATAGTGACAACAAGTCGAGTAGCCTCTGTTGGGGAATACAAATTGCTCCTGTCTTTCCTCCAAAGCCACACTCTCCCCCCAGGACAGCAGCTGCAGCAAAGAACACTTAAAGTTTGATCTTGTTCAGTCAAAACTCCATTGTCATGGTGGAGCACAGGCAGGATGAGCAGGAACAACAGTAGAGCCGCTGCTGGTGAGAGCTCACGGAAACCATACGTGTGTGCAGAGGTTAGACAGTCAAGCTTAGGTAACAATGCAGTTTGAAGGATAACAGGAAGTATCCACTGAAGGATCACACTAGCTGTGTTTCCGTTACAAATGTGTACAAATCTTTGTCACTGTTTTTCCAATGTCGGCCCCTCAACCCCACACACACAACTCTGCCACTGTGGTGTTTACATTAAAAAGGAAGGAAAATTAAAATCACACATGAATAAGCTTGTTCAGTCATTAAAAATCATGGCAGGGATGGATGTAAACAGTTGCATGAGATATATTTATAATTCTCATGCAACTTATGCATGAGAATAAGTTGCTCATCATCTATCAGCAAACCAGAGGAGACATCGGGGTCTCATTCAGGCATTGGAGTGGATATGTATGCAGCGTATTGGGGAAATTGTAATCACACTTTTAACAGAAGAGTTTTGGATACAACCCGTTGAAAGGGCACACAACTTTTTATGAACTGTATGATGCTGTGAGAGCTCTGGTGGAGCCAGCTGCACATTGGCCAAAAAAACAAAAAACAAAAAAAAACAAAAGCAAACCACAATCCTAATACTTCTTCCTACTTCCTGTCATCATCTCCATTGTTTTCATCAGTAGTATCATCCAGCAGTTGATCATGTGACTCGTGATGCAAAAAAAAGTGTTTCCATTTGAGTTTTATGAAATATATCTACTTCAATCCAGCTGAAAAACATACTAGTGCAAAAACTGTTTTTAAACTTGCGTGTTTGAGCACATTTATTGTCATAATTTCTATTAGAGCATTCTGTGGTTAATGGACGCAGGTATAGAAATAAAGCATTAAGTCACAATCATGAGTTCGGAAGGATTGCAGCATTGGGACTTTTCAATCTTGTCGGAATTGTAAGGATCTGACCTTTTGGGGAGAGACAAACAAAGTGACCGGAAGAGTTGTCAGGGAAATAGACATGCAGGAGCATTCTTTTGCCAGGAAAACATGTACTCTCTGAATGTAGTCATAAGACTGAAGAAGACCAATCAGGATGGTTCAGTCATGGAAGTAAAGAGACAGAACCACTCAAGGATGTGGTATCAGTCAGACACATTGTTCACTGGAAGTGTGCAGGTTTTTCACATGGTGGGGCAGAGAGCGTGCTGACCGAGTTGTTTGGCTTCCTTTGTCAAGTAACACCAACCTTGAAAACCCTGTGTTGTTTTTAACAAAGTGAGTTGATGTTGAGCACTTTACACCCATTCTGTTTCTTTCCAAAAGAGAACACCACACTGATTTCAGTACATCAGTGTTATTCTCCACCTTGTTCTTACTTACACACACTGACCTAATTTCCTTGCTTGTTAGAACCCTCTGCATCCTCACTTGCCTTGCAGCAGCAGATCAGGGGTCGCTGGATACTTTTGAGCAGTCAAATAAACCATCTTACCCCATCTTTCCCAAAGCCGCCTTCTTTCATCTCAGATGAAAACATCTGAAGCTAAAAGGAGACGATGTGGCGTGAACTGAACCACACTGACACAACACTGGGGTTTGGAAGTATAACACTAAGACTGCAATGTTCAAAATAACTAAGCAAACAGTGTAACATGTCATGAAGTCTTTCGTCTACCTTTTCGACATAACGTAACATCCATGTCATGTCACACTGTAACATCACTTGATCTGTCTGGGGTCTTTGAAACTTTTATTGGTAAATGAACAGCAGGTTTCTTATGATTCCAGCACTTTGAACTTTGTCTTTTGGTGATAGACATCTGACAACGAGCCAGATTAGTTTTGCTCAGCTGGTGTGGGGAGTCCACTGGAGGTAGCTTTTTCTATCTATTTGTTTAGATTCATTATTTTTTACATTGCTTTTACTTTGCACATTTTCCTGTCAAACATTTTTTCTCCTAGCTTTAGAAGTTTCTGTTGCTGTCGCCCAAGGCCATCCTAAAGCTCTACAAAACAGATGGTTTTCATAATCTACCTTTAGAAAAGATGTGTAATCCCACAACAAACTTCCTAACAACTTCACTTGCCTATACTGTACAGCAGGGGTCACCAACTCCAGTCCTCAAGGGCTACCATCCTGCAACTTTTAGATTCACCTCTGCTCCAAAACGTCTGAATTCCCTCACCAGCATTCCTTCCTCTCTGCAATAGGCTGGAAATGAGCAGTTTATTTGATCCAGGTGTGTTTGAGCAGAGAGGCATCTAAAATTTACAGGATGGTAGCCCTCGAGGACTGGAGTTGGTGACCCCTGCTGTACAGGATATATGTGGTTCTGGTAACAGTTCAAGAAAACTCAATAGGTGTTCGTAATTTAACTTGAGCATGAGTTTTATTTGAAAGTCAAAATGGAAATATGTTTTATTTGAATTAGTTGAAAGAAAAACTGAACAATGATTACATTATTTTTAATTAAGGGTGCATTCACATTAACCCTGTGTTAGGCCTGTCACAATAATCAATAAATCAATTAATCACATGATAAATTAAAACAAACTCAATAACTTCCTTTGACATGATTTATATTTATTCTTTTTCTACCAAAAACTAGATGACAAAAGTCTTTTTGAAGGATAATTTTGTTCAGAGAATTCATGGTTCAATTTATTTGTTGTTTCTGTTGTTTTGTTTATTTATTTTGGATATTTAAAATGTCTTTCATTTCAATGTTCATTAGATTTTCAAGTTCATAGATTTATGAACTTTATTACTCATTCTGCTTTATTACTATGTCATTTCCATTATACTATTTAAAAAATTTCTCAAAACAACAAATTTATCGTTCATCGCAATAATTTCCGGAACAATTTATCACCCAAGAAAATTTGTTATAGTGACAGGCTAATCCTGTGTAGTCCACTTAATCCAACTGGACAGGTCCCCAAACGAACCTAGAGTCTGGTTCGTTTGGGAAGCTGTACAGAAAAATGCAAGAAACGCAGAGTAGGTAAAATCTGATGCCACTCCATTTTTAACTACTGTGTGTGAGGAAGGACTTTGTCTTATTCAGAGGTTTTTTGTGTTGCTTCCTTTAATGGTTCTCGGTGCTGCACCTCAACAGGGGAGGGGTGAACCGGAACAACGCAGTGAGAAAGCAAACCGCACCAACTGAAAATACAAATGTTGGAATTTATTCCACCAGACTATCAGGTGTGAAAACACCCTTAAACATAATGCAAATGTTATCCTCTAGTGCTGTGATAAAATAATGTCTTCTGGCTTGGTTAATCGTAACACTTGTTCAACAATTTGATCAACATAAAATATATTGGATATTGTGTATAGTCAGATGGTAAATGCTCTGTGGTCAACATCGGGGTGATTATCCTGATACACTTTAAAAAAACTACATTGATTGAAGTTTTATGGGACTCATTAACATTTTTATATGCATCGCAGGGATCACTTAGAAAGTTGTTTAAGTGATTGGTTGATATTTGCATGACCTTGGCCAGGTGGAAGTGTCAGTCACAAATCTTCCTATCAACTGTCAATCTGATTTCCAAACAGCTGACAGACTTTTCTGCATCTGCAGTCTAAAGAGGAAGACAAAATGGGACAAATACTTGCTTATTACTGGAAGCACTGGAGCGCTGGTACCATTGACCTTACAGCAAACACATCGCCAATCGATGGAGATGTGTTTCATGAATGGCAAGAGCAGCGAGGGGGCGATTGCCATAGATCATCCCTCCTGACACAAATGGAATTTTCCCTCTAATGCCGCAGCATGACAGGACATATGCAGCATTTGTTAGCTCACACAGAAGATTTGGGTGAATGCCCAGGAGGGCTGCGCTGCTATCAGCCAGTGTTTATCGGAGGGGTGGAGGGTTAGCATTGGAGAGGGGTTCAAAAGTTAGACAATAGTGAAAGGGTTTGGAATTTGTATTGATGGGGCTAATTGGCAACCTTAATGAGTCGTTACTGTTGAGGCAAATATGGTGCTGACTGGGAATGATCTAAGCTTCACCTCTGGAAGATGGACAAAGATGCAAAGATAAGGAATCAGTCAGAGTCAAACAGGCCTGAACAGGAAATGCGAGTTTAAACGAGTCGGTACCCAGCAGACTGACTAAAGCATAAAATAAAACCCTCATATTCAGGAGCTAATTTAAGCATTTATCACTTTAATTAAACAGTTCTGAATTAAACCAGAGAAAGGTTTAGCTTTGGCTTGTCCACCATGAAGGATTACTCTTTGTTGAATTACGTTGGCTTACACAGTAGAGACGGGACACACAGGACTCAGATTTCAGGTTTGTCAGTTTATATTCAGGAATATGCAAGTGATCCATAATAGTCTATTCCAGTGGCAACGCCAGAGCCAGCCATTGATTACTGGAGGCAGTGAATGTCATCCGCTCACCACTCAAAACATTTGTCAGAGGATAACAAGCAGGGGAGACTCATGCATGGTAAACACAATCATTTACATTCACGATTCAGCCATTTTACATGTCACTGTTCTACTGCTGCCTCTTTGTTTTCCATTTGATGGCCCACACTGTTCGCCCTCTGCAGGTGTCACTTTGACATGCCACTCAAACAGATATTTATAGCTGCCAACATTTTTGGGGTTCCTGTTGCTACAGCTGTGGTTAATCAGTTAAAATGCATTCCATACCTGCAACAAAGACAACAAACGGAATTGAATTTGCAATGCTACTCAGTGAGACCAGAATGTTTGATTTGCAATGTGACAACAAAACATGGCAGGTACAACCCAAAACACTTTTCAATTTAGTATTTGAAAACTGAATTCAAAAAATGTAGTTTTGGAGACACATTTTATCAGTGTCTCTGTGTGTTTGCTGCGAGGTTCTTAAAAAAACACAGTTATAGCCAGCAGGTGGTATACCAGGGGTGTGGAATACTGGGATTTTTTATCTTGGTCTTATATCAAGTAAATGTGGCGCTAGTATCGCAGATACCAATATTGATATTGATATCAATATTTTTTTCCTAAGATGTCATCATTGAATAATTTGGTCATTTGATGTCAGTAAGTTTACTATAATTATGGTAAAATTCATCATAACGTCATCATCATAAGAAAACAAAGTTTGTTTGTTTTTTGTTTTGTTTTACTCTCTGAAACAAACTGTCCTAAATGTGACCAATCAGAATGCCTCATGTTGGTAGAGGTCAATATTTCAGATCAGGACTGGATGCAACATATCTGTTCACCAAGCTTATTAACCCTCCATGTTTTTCAGTAACTTTGAGCATCTCCTGGTCAGCCTGTTAGATGAGGTAAAATTTGTGTTCATTATTAAGCGGACGTTTTTCTACAAGCCACTTCACTGGGTGGACTTTGTTTTGACTAACCAAAGAGATCCAGTCTCTGATTCTCTGCTTGAATCTGGTTTCAGTCGGATGGAATCTGAATGACAGAGTTTCAAAATGAATTAACAGGTCATAAAGATTTCATATTTCTCTTTGTTTTATTGAGACTTTTTCCTTTGCCGAGAAACTTCCTGCTGGTAGTTAAACACCTACACATCTGATCCCGACTAACCTCTGAGTCGAATTGCCTCCAAGTTAATGAAGATTCTATAGAAAACTGGCTTCTAATTTAAAATGTGCAGCCGCAGGGGCTGTTTTCTTGTCTGCTTATGATTACCTCCTCAGTAATATAAGGTTTCAGAAATACTAAACATCCAGGTTGTGAAAAGCTTTTTCAGCCCACACTTTCACAAAGCTGAAGCTAAACACGTTTAATAATTCCAGGGAGAAGAGCGACGGAAGACATGGGAGCGCTCTGGGCTTGAGCAAACTATTATTCATTCAAGTCATTTCACAGACCCAAACTCTTTCATTTACATAATATCTGCACTGTGACTTTCTCTCCTATTATGCTTTAATTCTTCCTTTTTTCTTTCTTGCTGCACTTAGCTTGGCTGCATTTCGCTCTCTCTTCCCAGAAACTAATTTCACAAAACTTCTTCCTCTGCTAAAAATAAGGATGCAAACAGAGTGCTGTTGTCACAGTTTTCACCTCCAGCCCTTTGTGACCCACTTCCAGCTAAAAAAATTGGGGGAAAAAATCTTATTGGAGAGCATCTCTCTTTGTCACCATTTCCGTCCCATCCTCTTCGTTCTCTCACCCTCCCAGTTCTTCTCTGTGTGTTTGTCTCATTTCCTGTTTGTTCTTTGATGGTTTGTGACTTTGTTGAGTGGAATTTCTTTTTTTCCCCAGAGTTGGATCAGAGATCTATCTGTGGGAACTTGTTGTTTACAATCTTCCAGACCGGACAAAAGAAGTGAGATTTATTCAGATTAAATGCATATCCTTTTCTTTATATCTGGCTGGTATTGCCAGATAAAACGCAACTAAAGCAAAGCTATAATTTTGCACAACATTTGTTCAACAATTGCAGGTAAAACAACAAAATCAGCACCTAAAAAAAACCCAGGAATAATCTTACTATGATTTACTGTATTTGTTATGTATTTTCTGGGAGCTTTTTAATGTCTCCATAACAGTATTCCCTACGTAACTTGCACTTTATTTGGCACAGGTAAATAATGAAGTACATTTTATTTTAGGGTCGTCCAAACATCCAGACAAAGCGGTTATAAAGCGGCAAAAGAACAACAAAGTCCTAAAAAAATGAGAATGGGATTTGTCCTATCAAACTGAACTGCCTAAGATATTTAGTTTTAACACAGTGAATATAGACTTTTTGCTAGCTGAAGTAAAATGTTTGTTGTTTATGAATTATTAGATTTTAAGGGGTATTTTTATGTAAAATCAAGTTGCTTTGATCCTTTCATGTTTGAGTAATCCTTTAATCTCCCATGGCAACCAGTGAAACGCTGGTAAAAATGTTGTTAAAGGGTTAATAGAGGAGCCATGTTGCAATGACTTCCTAAAGGTGGAGGTTTCAGAAAGAGCAGGAGCTCCTTAAAGAGACAGAGGCCCAATTTCATGGCATTAAATATCAGTCACATTTCTTGTAAGGCATATTTGATACATATGGCATTTTTATAACAACTGAATATAACAGAATTACTTGACTGTGCTGTAAAACTGCACTATGTGCCTTGAAAACATATGATTCTGCCCCTTTAGAGAGCAGATAATCTACGGAGTCCTGCATAGATCCACTATCTGTGGAGAATGAGCTGCATCTGATTCCATTAGAAAAATCCCACATGTCTTTGCTGATTTGGACAGGAAAATAAAAATGCCTACAGATGCACACAAGTAATATAGTGGGAGGCACTGTTTCCTTTGTTTGTCTCCACTGGTACCCCATTGAGTTGTAGTATTCACAGGCATGGCAGCAGGCCAGCAATACGGAGCCACATCTGCAGCGAGAGAGAGAACAGCATTTCATATCCAGCCACTTGAAGTCAGCCTCAAACGTTTTATTTAAAAAACAAATGAGTTTTGCTGCCTTTGTGTCCCCCCATACTGCCCCCCAGCCTCTCAGCTGAGCGGCCTCCTGCAGCTTTTAAAAGACGCTCTGTCTGACCACTGTGGGAATTGGCAGCCACCTGGCTGGAATGAGACACCTTGGCTGCTGCTGCTGTGACTTAAAGAGAATTTAAAGCCTTTGATTCTGTCCATTTGGATGGTTTCTCTGAATGGATTATCCTGTCGTGATTTTTCATCCTCGCTGACATCTCGACATAGCCATACTCCAGGAACATTCACGACAGAAGCTGTAGCTCAGTGTGGTTCAACAGACAGAGACAGTTTCTTCTTTGTGGGTCTTATACAGTGCTAAGATGTTTTACTGTAATTTAAAGGTTGTGAGAAAGGCTGGAATTTCCACAAAAAATGTTTTGAAAAAATGTTTAACTGCAATATTTTGGATGGGAATGTATTTTGTAATGTGTGGTTAGGGTTTTCCAGAGTCCCACTTTAAACTGTCACATCAGCATCTGCCTACCTTTAATTTTATTTCTACCTTTGTAGGTAGAAATTCAGTCCAATCCATTTCTTCCTGGTTTAGGGACCTCAAATGCCCTCCAGTAGCCAGAAACCCAAGAAACAGAGCTTTTAACTGCCTTTAATAGCAGGTATGACACTAAATAGACCTTCAAATATACATAATGGAAACCATCTTACCACTACAGCTGAGGCTAACGTGTTGTGCCAATAATCTATCCTGATGGGGGAAGCAACATGGTGTGTCGAGAAGCATTATGTCCAGGTATTTCAGCTTCTGAAGGTTCATTTCTTTTGAATAGACTAGATATGTTCTATGAAAAAAAAATCTCTCAGTATGTTAATTTTTGGCAAATAATTTGGAGTCATGATCCACTGAAAAATCAGGAAATAGGCGGGGGTTCAATATTAACATCTGTCTTGGTCCCAATATTGAAAACAATCCTAGATTGGATAATGGTGACAACATGCCCGATCCATAAGGGCAGATCTATTCAGTCTAATTCTATGTGGTAAATTTTGGTTAAATAATTGTACTGCTTCAAAGTGTTGGTTTTCTTTTATCTTACGGTAGCAATGCTATTAAGTGATTTTGTTTCAGTTATGTAATTTTATTTCCTATCTGTATGTTTTTCACATTTAAATATGTTCAGGTAGTTGGTCTCAGGGGCTGCACATTTTGACCACCAGAGAGCAGTGTTTCAAAGTGATTACTGTTTCCCAAGACGGGGCATCTTGTTCTCTTCCGGTGTTGCTGTGCTACGTGATGAACTTGGACGTGAACTGCATGTGGTTTATCTGCAGGTAATAGTTTTGGCAGAAAATCAGTAAATATATACATCGCTTGTTGAAATATGTCGGTATGTTCTCATTTATGTGATAAGCAGTCAGTATTTTAATAAGATGGTGTATTTCTGAAACGGATGGTTCAGGGAGCTTGTATGTGAGGTGCAGGGCGGCACCTCACATACAAGTGACAATAACGGTGTGCTCCACCATTAAGAGTGAACTGAGACATTACTCTCAAATGTAAGTGTTGATAAAATAAGTAATATCACAAGTACATGCGCTCTAAATCAGTGTGGTGTAATGCAGCTCTCTGTATTTTGTTTGTGCAGCCAGAGGCCACTGCCGTATTTCTATTTCTTTTATATATTGTATTTTCTTTTTGTGTATTTCCCCTGTTATTTTGGAGATCTGCCACATTTCATGAATAGTTACCTAATGTTTGGTACACCTATGTTTTGATTTTTGAACAATAGTAAGTAGCAAGACAGCTTTGTTCAATCTGTCCCAACTGATAATAAAATATACTGCACATTAAGAACCACAGTGATTGTGTCCTGTGAGGCTAAGTATTTCCCGGGCTACATATGCATGTGCTCTGAGCAACTACATGGTTTATTATTTATTTTACATTATATTTTAGTAGCTTCATTTTCTGAACCATTACACAGAACATTTGTTAGTTTATTTATTTTATCAAGGTAGTCAATCTATTGTTTTTGTCAGCTTCAATCTCTTTATCATTTATTTTGCATTGGTTGTTTTACTCTGGGCTGCAGAGTGGTGAAGTAGGTAGCACTGTTGCCTTGCAACGACCTGGGGTCTTTCTGCATGGAGTTTGCGTGTTCTCCCTGTCCATGGTGGGTTCTCTCCAGGTACTCCAGCTACCTCCCGCAGTCCAAAGTCATGACTGTTAGGTTGGTCTGTATAAATTTTCTTTAATTGTGAATGTGTGTGTGTGTGTGTGTGTGTGTGTGTGTGCGCGCGCGCGCGTGGTTGTTTGACCTGTCTATGTGTCTATGTGTTGTCCTGCGATGGACTGGCAACCTGTCCAGGGTGTACCCCGCCTCTCTCCCGTTGACAGCTGAAGATAGGCACTAGCACCCCTCCCAACCCCAATGGGGTAAGAGTGTAAAAAAATTGATGTTTTACTCCTAATAACACTGACTGAACAAATGAAAGTTGTTTTTACATGTTTGAATTTGGCCTCAGAATTTGTCTTGGACATGTTGACATCTGATATTTAATATCTGAGACTGTATGACGTTCTGCGTGTATGGTATTAGAGGCTCTTTTTTTAGACC
>NW_015116521.1:33474-34815 GCF_001443285.1 Poecilia latipinna | reverse complement strand
AGCTGCTGTGGTTGTTGTTGGTGCTGCAGTCGTTGTGGTTGGAGCTGCTGTGGTTGTTGTTGGTGCTGCAGTCGTTGTGGTTGGAGTTGCTGTAGTTGTGGTTGGTGCTGCTGTGGTTATTGTTGGTGCTGCAGTCGTTGTGGTTGGAGCTGCTGTTGTTGTGGTCGGAGCTGCTGTGGTTGTTGTTGGTGGTTCAGTTGTTGTGGTTGGTGCTTCTGTTGTTGTGGTTGGTGCTGCAGTCGTTGTTGTTGGAGCTGCAGTCGTTGTTGTTGGAGCTGCTGTGGTTGTTGTTGGTGCTGCAGTCGTTGTTGTTGGTGCTGCTGTGGTTGTTGTTGGTGCTTCAGTTGTTCTGGTTGGAATTGTGGTAGTTGTGGTTGGAGCTGCTGTGGTTGTTGTTGGTGCTTCAGTTGTTGTGGTTGGTGCTTCAGTTGTTGTGGTTGGTGCTGCAGTCGTTGTTGTTGGAGCTGCTGTGGTTGTGGTTGGTGCTGCAGTCGTTGTTGTTGGAGCTGCTGTGGTTGTTGTTCGAGCTGCTGTGGTTGTTGTTGGTGCTGCTGTGGTTGTGGTTGGTGCTGCAGTCGTTGTGGTTGGAGCTGCTGTGGTTGTTGTTGGTGCTGCAGTCGTTGTGGTTGGAGTTGCTGTAGTTGTGGTTGGTGCTGCTGTGGTTATTGTTGGTGCTGCAGTCGTTGTGGTTGGAGCTGCTGTTGTTGTGGTTGGAGATGCAGTTGTTGTAGTTGGAGCTGCTGTAGTTGTTGTTGGTGCTGCAGTTGTTGTGGTTGGAGCTGCTGTGGTTGTTGTTGGAGCTTCAGTTGTTGTGGTTGGAGATGCTGTGGTTGTAGTTGGAGCTGCAGTGGTTGTGGTTGGAGCTGCTGTGGTTGTTGTTGGAGCTTCAGTTGTTGTGGTTGGAGATGCTGTGGTTGTTGTTGGTGCTGCAGTTGTAGTTGGAGAAGATGTGGTGGTTGTTGGAGCTGCAGTGGTTGTAGTTGGAGCTGCTATAGTTGTGGTTGGTGCTGCAGTTGTTGTGGTTGGAGCTGCTGTGGTTGTGGTTGGAGCTTCAGTTGTTGTGGTTGGAGATGCTGTGGTTGTAGTTGGAGCTGCAGTGGTTGTGGTAGGAGCTGCTGTGGTTGTTGTTGGAGCTTCAGTTGTTGTGGTTGGAGATGCTGTGGTTGTAGTTGGAGCTGCAGTGGTTGTGGTTGGAGCTGCTGTGGTTGTTGTTGGAGCTTCAGTTGTTGTGGTTGGAGATGCTGTGATTGTAGTTGGAGCTGCAGTGGTTGTGGTTGGAGCTGCTGTGGTTGTTGTTGGAGCTTCAGTTGTTGTGGTTGGAGATGCTGTGATTGTAGTTGG
>NW_015116521.1:26997-27825 GCF_001443285.1 Poecilia latipinna | reverse complement strand
GGAGGTGCTGTGGCTGTGGTTGGTGCTGCTGTGGTTGTTGTTGGTGCTGCAGTCGTTGTGGTGGGAGCTGCTGTGGATGTGGATGGTGCTGCAGTCGTTGTGGTTGGAGCTGGTGTGGTTGTTGTTGGAGCTGCTGTGGTTGTTTTTGTTGGTGCTGCTGTGGTTGTGGTTGCTGCTGCAGTCGTTGTGGTGGGAGCTGCTGTTGTTGTGGGCGGGGCTGATGTGGTTGTGGTTGGTGCTGCTGTGGTTGTTGTTGGTGCTTTAATTGTTGTGGATGGAGTTGCTGTAGTTGTGGTTGGTGCTGCTGTGGTTGTTGTTGGTGCTGCAGTCGTTGTGGTTGGAGCTGCTGTGGTTGTTGTTGGTGCTGCAGTCGTTGTTGTTGGAGCTGCTGTGGTTGTGGTTGGTGCTGCAGTCGTTGTGGTAGGAGCTGCTGTGGTTGTTGTTGGTGCTTCAGTTGTTGTGGTTGGAATTGCTGTAGTTGTGGTTGGTGCTGCTGTGGTTGTTGTTAGTGCAGCAGTCGTGGTTGGAGCTGCTGTGGTTGTTGTTGGTGCTGCTGTGGTTGTTGTTGGTGTTGCAGTCGTGGTGGGAGCGGCAGTGGTTGTGGTTGGTGCTGCAGTCGTTGTGGTTGGAGCTGCTGTTGTGGTCGGAGCTGCTGTGGTTGTTGTTGGAGCTTCAGTTGTTGTGGTTGGAGGTGCTGTAGTTGTGGTTGGTGCTGCTGTGGGTGTTGTTGGTGCTGCAGTCGTTGTGGTTGGAGCTGCTGTGGTTGTTGTTGGTGCTGCAGTCGTTGTGGTTGGAGCTGCTGTGGTTGTTGTTGGTGCTGCAGTCGTT
>NW_015116521.1:4661-22331 GCF_001443285.1 Poecilia latipinna | reverse complement strand
TGGTGCTGCAGTCGTTGTGGTTGGAGCTGCTGTGGTTGTTGTTGGTGCTGCAGTCGTTGTGGTTGGAGCTGCTGTGGTTGTTGTTGGTGCTGCAGTCGTTGTGGTTGGAGCTTCTGTCGTTTTTGTTGTAGCTTGCATGGTGGTAGTGGGATCTCCTGTAGTTGTTGTTGTTGTTGTAGCTTCAGACAGACAATTTTCTTTGAAAGAAGTTGAGATAAATTATTACTTATTTCATTAAAATGACACCCACCAATTCTGCATTTTTGTTGAATTAATAAATAAAACATTCTATTGTGTTTGGTACAATGAATTTAATAATCTGTCTCCAGAGATACAGCATATTGGTTATAGAGATTTTAATTTATCAAAACTAGTTTATAATTTTGTGACAAAGTTACATAGCTATGTACATTTATTTCATTTTTTATAGCAATTGGAAGAAAGCCTTTTTCAAGACAGTGGATTCAAAGAACGTGGCCAGTTAGACAGATAGATGTGAACGAATTCCCTCAATGCAAAAATAGTAGGACTAGTAAAAGTGAAAAGTATATGTCCAAGAGATTGATCAGTAGTAAAAAAGTAATTTTTAGAAAGGATTGGTCAATACTCCTCAATCTTAACATCCGATTTAATATTTAGAAATGTCATCGACCTTGATAGAATTAGAAAGTTATGAATTACAAAATTATCTAATTACAAAATAACTCAACAAAGGACAATTATACCTAAATCTTTGTTTTCTTCCAATTGACATTTATACAATATATATTCTTTTGCTGTTTTTGTGTTTTTATTTGCCTATGCTGGATTTTCACCTACTTCACTAAGGCGGTCCAGCGCTGCCACCCTGCCAGGACCTCTCGTCCTTTTTTAAAAAAAGTTTCTAGATCTGCCACCGCTCTCAGACCACAAGAAACTAAATTCTCTGCTCTAATGAGGCAAAGATTAAACTAGTGTGATTGCCTGGTTTCATGTTTGCAAGAAACTCCAACTTCCGTTTAGTGAAGCATTGGGATGTTTTACAGCAACAGGAACTGGGAGACGACTCAGGATAGAGGACTTGATGAATGCAGACCAGACTTGTATCTGGTCCCTGGGATTTAATCTCTTTTTAAGAGTTTGAGCATCTCTGAAAATGTTTTCACACAAATGTCTCCCATCCAACCTGACAAAACTTGACAACTACTGCAGAAAACAATAAGCCAAACCGCCTCATACTTTACCGTGGATTGGTAGAGTATTAGATAAATCATATAAATGTGATTTTCTTGATTTTTATTTTGAATAAATTGGCAAACCGGTCAAAAATGTTCACTTTTCCATAATGGGGTATGTATGTTTCAAATTTTGAGGAAAGAAATTTAACATTTAAAATTTAACAAATTTAAAGGTTTAGCCTTTCTGTAAATCAGTGATTTTTATTTGTGATTACTATTTTTTTTATGAGATTTATTTTTTAAAATGTATTATTACTGTTTTTTTTCTTTTTCTTTTTTTCTTATGTGGACCTAGTTGTGTCTTTAATAAACCTCTGATTGATAGAACATAATTTGCAATAAGACTGTAACAGCAAAATGTGGATAGAGTGAAGTGTTAATACTTTTTGGATGCAATTTTCATTTTTTATGTCAAAGTAAAGTGATGTTTTATGGTTTTCTCCTTGATGTTATCAGGGCTAATTTCAGTTACAAGATTTAAAAAAGGAAATTCATACTTTTCAATAGATATAGTCCATCTGCTAAACTTTCTGCTGACCTGCCTTTTAAGTCTTTACACACTGCTGCTATGTATGCTTTAATTGAAGTGCAGACATTATTTTAACATCACACAGATAAAATATTCAAAGCATAGACATGTCTTCCTTCACAATAACTTCTAAACAAAATATATAAAAAATATAGCCACTTACCAAAAGAGGTAACAGCAATCCAAAGGATGAAAGCCACAGTTAATGTTTTAGCCATTGCAAAAAGAAACCTGATGGACAAAGTCACGTAAAAAGACTGATGGCAGTATGAACTGTGTGGACAAGGGTGAGTTGTTCATCCCTCATGTGGTAGTTTTAATCAGTAACCACTCCTTCAAGGGTGGTGCTGAGCAATAAGGGCATGATCTTAAAAGATACTAAATAAAGAGTGCTATATTGCTTATGGAAAAAAGATTTTGCATGCAACTGTTGGGCATGTTCCATCAACTAATCTCTACAAAGTCAATAAGTGGTGCAGATCACCCTATTTAAATGAGCATTTTGCCTGTATTATCATGGAGGGTGATGGAGAGGAGAGAGTCCATAAAAATAAGATGAAGTTGAGAGACCATGGAGTTTTACTAATAATAATCATACCACTACTAATAAACTTATTTAAAATAATTATCTCAAACATTTACAACTGAACAGCACACACATTTAAAAACCAATCTAAATAAACCTCTAGACGTCTGAACTTAACTTTCCATCCTGCCATCACTTTAAGACGGGATGGAAATATTCAGCAATCCTACAGCTCAAAATTGGGATTGCTGAGGGATATTTGTCATTTATTTTCACTATCTATTTCTTGTGTCTTTTAAATGTTCCAAAAAATTTTGTCAAGCAATGTGTTCTGTTGTATTGGTGCTTCCTTCTTGCCACTTATTGCAGACATTTTCAAGCACCCGTTTCCACCGGCCTTTCCATACAACAGTGCCTTTTAAAGATAAGAACCTAATTTTTTTTATTTTTATTTTCTTATTCCATTTGCTATACAACGTCCTAAACTGTATCTGCCACAGATTTTAGACAGTGTCACTGGTCAAAGAAAAGGAACACAATAAAAGGAAAGGTTTAAATAGAAAGTTCATCACTGTCTGTTATGGTAAAAGAAAGAAAGAAAGAAAGAAAGAAAGAAAGAAAGAAAGAAAGAAAGAAAGAAAGAAAGAAAGAAAGAAAGTACATCACCTTAAGTGCTGTTTTTTTCAAATCAAAGTATGGAAATAAAAACATGCAGAAACCAGAGTAAAAATCTTATTACTATAAGATGTATTTGTCTACAACATTATTTTATTTATAAATTTGACCCCATGAGCTTAAAAAAAATGCTCCGTTAAAGCAGAAACGGCTGCAGTTTCCAGGCCCAGATATAGTTGAAAGCATTTCAGAACGAAGTGGTGTAGAACAGAAATATCCTTTATGTCTGCACAGTCGGAAAATCCAGGAGTAACAACAGCAAAGTCCCAAACAATCAGAAAAATAGAGTGTTGTCAGTCAGAGGCTTCTTCAAATTTGCTGTAATACAGACCACTACTGGAGATCCATCCTGCCCACAGCCATCATCATCTACTCTGAAGAATCCTGAATTAATATGAGTTACAACAACATTTAATTTCCTTTGGGGTCAATAAAATAGTTTTGATCCCAAATCAACGTGTAAATTATTTGTAATACATCTGAATATATTGTCTCTGAATAATATTTTGATCCACTTACATCATGTATGATATGGTTACCAAGGAAAACAGGGTGTAACAATTCACAACATGACCTTTGATTTTAAGACTTCCGTTGTTATGAAATCAGTCACTGGTATAAACCCATAAAATATACCAAATTAAATATGTATGAAGTTGCCATGAACTCAACTAAATTACTGGGATTATGGATGCCCACTTAGTGTGGGATGAAGGTTTTTATGTCACCTGAAGCATACTTTGTTTGCTCATGAACATAAATCCATTTTATATTAACTTGGATTAGCTTTGTCGTGAGGCTATCATCAATTCTTGCTGCTCTTCAACGTCACTTTGGGTGTGAGTGGAAAAAGAGGTTGTTTACACACGTATGCAATGTTATATCATCATCACCAAATAACTTGAAGGTATGCATGTATCATGCTGATTGTACAAAAGCTACGCCCTGGCCAAACCTGCATGTTCATGACAAACGGACCTCAAAGCTGATAAGCTACAAACTCAAAACCTGACATGATTAGCAGATTGAGCAATTAGTTGTCTGGACCAGGGGATGCTCATAAACTCTCTGGGATTAAGAATAGTTGTATTTATTGGTAATTTATTTATTCTTTTTTATCTTGCCTGTTTTTCTAAATTCTACTCAAGGTAGAACAACCTTGACCTTAACCCAACCGTAGGTTGGATTATGACCAGGGGTGAAAGTAGGCGGGTACCCCTAAATGGTTTAGCGTTGGTGCCAGTACCTGCAAGAGACGAGAGCGGCTGTCTGCTGTAAAAAATCAATGGGTTCACTGTGCAGCCGTGAGAGATTAGATTCTCAAGAATAATGTAAAACGCGACTTAATCAGTTAATAAACAGCTTTTTTTCCCATTTCATATCTGAACTGTTCGTGCTTTGCTAGAGCAGCGGTGCAATATGTCGATCTCGGCAGCACGCTGAGACCAGCACGTCCTCCTCTGACTGGCTTAAAACGTTCGTAACTTTATTAAACAAACAAACAACAACAAATCAACAAAACGTATTCAAATTAATGACCCAACAAAAATAATAATCTATTGTTTCTACAAAGTGTTGCACAATTCTGTGCTTTTCGGTTTCATGCCAAAATAACTAGCAGAGCAGGAGTTTTATTATTTTTAATTAACTAATCAACCACCGCAATCGCAAAAGAAATATCAAGCCTGAAAACCTAATATCTTGACGAACTGAATGCTATGTTTTTAACCTTATCTCTGGTCGGCTTGGGGAGCGCAGGCGGTTGCCACGGCAACGGGTGTGCTAACATGACAAAGAGAGAATAAAAAGGTAGGAGTGGTTTTGAGTCAGTGGCGCAACAGATGCGAAAACATAAATGACAGACAGCTCTACTTTTCGCAGTCTACTAAATTAGATAATGACAACAGAAAAGAAATCTCTCTTTAGCAGCAGAAAACCTCAATCAGAACCTGAACCTGACTCAGAGTTTGAGAAAACAGAGCAGTTTGTAAATCAAGATATATTTGTGTGTGCTCCAGATTTTGGCTTCTTATCTGTAAATACCTTTAAAAACGTTTGTTGTTTATGTTCATACACATATGCATCTTTTGTAGGCTGAGTTTTGTTGAAAAGAATCTGGCCTGACAAGTTATCTTTTGTTTGTTCTCCAAGAAAAACACCTGACGGGAAACTAGAGAAACAAATATTTAAGTCTAAAAAATTTATTTCTAATATATTTTTTTTCTAAAAGCCAATGTATTGGAAAAAGATGTTTTGACTGTTCTGCCTTACAGTATGTGTTAATATCAAAGGATCTTACTTCTATTAGTGGACTGTTAATGTACTGATTTGGATGAACACTGATTTGTGTGCCACATAATTACATTATAATTTTTTTACCTCTTTTATTTGTACTGACAAATGCAAAAGGTAGCAACTAAAAATGTGTTCAAGGATTTCATTACATTTTGCATTATTACATAATGCTGTTTCAGTCACATTTTGAAGCCAGAATTTATTACATTATGACACAATGCATAAAAATTACATAAGATGGCAATACAACCAGTATTTTGCATCTTCTGGGCCATTCGTGGACTTGGTGATGTGCTTTGGGTCATGACTGTCTAGAGAGCGAGAGCATAATTCATGCTTCCATCAACTACATGTTCTCATTTCAATCTGGAGAGACTCAGACGGAGAAAGAAGGCGATTAAAAGAGTTTAATGACAAAATGAACATGAAAATAAAAAGTCCTTTGGCGTTCAGGCCCCGGCCGGGGACATCGAGCTGGACTTTGATGAGCTCAATGAACATTCTTGATGCAGCATAGAAATGTAGACCCCCGGGGCCTGTACTGGTGGCGGCGGTCGGAGGAAGATGAGGCCTGAGAGCAGGGAGCAGAAGTTGGAAATGGGGTGGAGGTGGGTTGATCGCAGCTGGTGAGCAGAGGAGGCTATGGGTGAAGGTCCTTTTGAACTGAAGCCCAAACGATGATTGGCTGGAGCGAGGCTTGGTCCGCGCCGATAGGTCCAGGTTGCAGAGAGGCGGGCGCTGATTGATGAGGCAGGTGCGACTAGAGTCTTCCAGACTGAACTTCAGTCAAGACTCCATTATGAGTTGGTGTTAGATTTATACCAAATACAAAGTGATAGGCACTAATCCCTTAAATTTGACAAGGCAATTTTGCTGCAATTTCTGAAAAAAAATAAATAAAAATGTTAAAACGCTATACCTTTTTGAAAAGGAATAAATTGACGAAGCTGACAAGTAACCAATGTTCACAGTTTAGCAAACTTTTTAATTATTTGCACATTTTCTCCTTTGAGAATCACGCAGACTGAACAGTCTTGATTGTTACAAACTGAGTAAATAAACTGAACTTGGACACGTTTAAAGTATTTTTTCTTCTTGTTCTTGAAAGCATATCTAAAACTTGCTTTTCAACTATTGCTTCTAACCGCTTCAGGAAAGCACATTTTATATGTTAAGATCAAAACTCATCTTAAAGTATTTTAAAACTGGCCCAAGTGTCTTCTTTTTCAGAAATCAAAATTTGGTTACCCTAGTTTAGACGGCTCAGAAACGTAGAGCTAAGCCTTCATCAGCATAGCTGTGATATTTCAGCCTTATGGTAGCATGGATCATTTTAAAATGATGGACCTAAATTAGACCCTGTTGATGACACCATAAAGTAAGACAAGAAATGACCAATATAAACAACTGCTCCGTGAGGAACAGTCCCTCTTAATGTTATCTCTGGTAATACCGGTCAATCGGAATGCTATTTATGTCAGTTTATGCAAATTCAGCTTTGAAACCTGTCCAGGGTGAAGTTTCCAATAATCAGGATGATAAGAGGAATACCTTCAAGTCATTGTGAGACGATGACATAACATGGATAAATAAAACCACCCTTTTTTCCCCTTCTTCAATACTTGAAATGGATCGGGTGTTGAAGTGAGAATTATGGCAAAGAGGATTCAAGTCTGCATAAAAGAGATTTCTGTTAATGAGCAGTATTGTACAAAAACCTTCATTTTCTACTTAGCACCTGATCTCAGTAATTCAGTTGAGTTTATACTGACTTTATGCACATTTAATCTAGGTATGTTTTATGTTGGTTTATGCCTGGGACTGAGTAACTGAATAATAAAGGACATCTTAAAATCAAAGGTCACATTGTGCATAGCTTGGTTGCCACCCTGTTTTGTTGGTAACCAAATGTTAGTCATGATGCATAAGTATTAAAGTATCCTTCAGAGAGAATATGTTGACCCAACAGTTTAAACAGGTCCATGCTACCACTGGGTGGAACGGTGTTTTAGTTCACTTATATAATATACCATTTGGTTGCCAGAAAACAAGGTGGGATTACGTATAAATTGACCTTTGATTTGAAGACGCCCTTTTTATGATAAAACTCCATCACATGCATAAACCAATAAAAATAAAAAGCTTATTTAGATGGTATGAACTCAATTAAATTACTGACTGCTGATATCAGAGATGCAAACTAAGTGAGATAAAACTAAGTTTTATGTCACCTGATATATTTTTATCTTGTCTTGGATCCTCTTTGCCTCTTCAACACTTGCTCCAATTCAACATCATATTGGGTGTTCGTGGAAACAAGAATGGTTTAAACACCCATCTCATGTTGTGTCATCGTCACAGGAAGCTTCAACCTGGAGAAGGCGCCACGTCCTTTACAAACAGGTTTCAAAGCTGATAAATTGTTACCATCAAAAATTGACAGCAATCAGATTAAGCAAGCCAACTTAAGGGTTTTGACTAGTATTAGTACAGATTACACTAAGAGGGGATGTCCANCTACTGGAGATCCATCCTGCCCACAGCCATCATCATCTACTCTGAAGAATCCTGAATTAATATGAGTTACAACAACATTTAATTTCCTTTGGGGTCAATAAAATAGTTTTGATCCCAAATCAACGTGTAAATTATTTGTAATACATCTGAATATATTGTCTCTGAATAATATTTTGATCCACTTACATCATGTATGATATGGTTACCAAGGAAAACAGGGTGTAACAATTCACAACATGACCTTTGATTTTAAGACTTCCGTTGTTATGAAATCAGTCACTGGTATAAACCCATAAAATATACCAAATTAAATATGTATGAAGTTGCCATGAACTCAACTAAATTACTGGGATTATGGATGCCCACTTAGTGTGGGATGAAGGTTTTTATGTCACCTGAAGCATACTTTGTTTGCTCATGAACATAAATCCATTTTATATTAACTTGGATTAGCTTTGTCGTGAGGCTATCATCAATTCTTGCTGCTCTTCAACGTCACTTTGGGTGTGAGTGGAAAAAGAGGTTGTTTACACACGTATGCAATGTTATATCATCATCACCAAATAACTTGAAGGTATGCATGTATCATGCTGATTGTACAAAAGCTACGCCCTGGCCAAACCTGCATGTTCATGACAAACGGACCTCAAAGCTGATAAGCTACAAACTCAAAACCTGACATGATTAGCAGATTGAGCAATTAGTTGTCTGGACCAGGGGATGCTCATAAACTCTCTGGGATTAAGAATAGTTGTATTTATTGGTAATTTATTTATTCTTTTTTATCTTGCCTGTTTTTCTAAATTCTACTCAAGGTAGAACAACCTTGACCTTAACCCAACCGTAGGTTGGATTATGACCAGGGGTGAAAGTAGGCGGGTACCCCTAAATGGTTTAGCGTTGGTGCCAGTACCTGCAAGAGACGAGAGCGGCTGTCTGCTGTAAAAAATCAATGGGTTCACTGTGCAGCCGTGAGAGATTAGATTCTCAAGAATAATGTAAAACGCGACTTAATCAGTTAATAAACAGCTTTTTTTCCCATTTCATATCTGAACTGTTCGTGCTTTGCTAGAGCAGCGGTGCAATATGTCGATCTCGGCAGGACGCTGAGACCAGCACGTCCTCCTCTGACTGGCTTAAAACGTTCGTAACTTTATTAAACAAACAAACAACAACAAATCAACAAAACGTATTCAAATTAATGACCCAACAAAAATAATAATCTATTGTTTCTACAAAGTGTTGCACAATTCTGTGCTTTTCGGTTTCATGCCAAAATAACTAGCAGAGCAGGAGTTTTATTATTTTTAATTAACTAATCAACCACCGCAATCGCAAAAGAAATATCAAGCCTGAAAACCTAATATCTTGACGAACTGAATGCTATGTTTTTAACCTTATCTCTGGTCGGCTTGGGGAGCGCAGGCGGTTGCCACGGCAACGGGTGTGCTAACATGACAAAGAGAGAATAAAAAGGTAGGAGTGGTTTTGGCGCAACTGCACATTATTCAGGTGGATGCGAAAACATAAATGACAGACAGCTCTACTTTTCGCAGTCTACTAAATTAGATAATGACAACAGAAAAGAAATCTCTCTTTAGCAGCAGAAAACCTCAATCAGAACCTGAACCTGACTCAGAGTTTGAGAAAACAGAGCAGTTTGTAAATCAAGATATATTTGTGTGTGCTCCAGATTTTGGCTTCTTATCTGTAAATACCTTTAAAAACGTTTGTTGTTTATGTTCATACACATATGCATCTTTTGTAGGCTGAGTTTTGTTGAAAAGAATCTGGCCTGACAAGTTATCTTTTGTTTGTTCTCCAAGAAAAACACCTGACGGGAAACTAGAGAAACAAATATTTAAGTCTAAAAAATTTATTTCTAATATATTTTTTTTCTAAAAGCCAATGTATTGGAAAAAGATGTTTTGACTGTTCTGCCTTACAGTATGTGTTAATATCAAAGGATCTTACTTCTATTAGTGGACTGTTAATGTACTGATTTGGATGAACACTGATTTGTGTGCCACATAATTACATTATAATTTTTTTACCTCTTTTATTTGTACTGACAAATGCAAAAGGTAGCAACTAAAAATGTGTTCAAGGATTTCATTACATTTTGCATTATTACATAATGCTGTTTCAGTCACATTTTGAAGCCAGAATTTATTACATTATGACACAATGCATAAAAATTACATAAGATGGCAATACAACCAGTATTTTGCATCTTCTGGGCCATTCGTGGACTTGGTGATGTGCTTTGGGTCATGACTGTCTAGAGAGCGAGAGCATAATTCATGCTTCCATCAACTACATGTTTGATGGTGTTAGATTTATACCAAATACAAAGTGATAGGCACTAATCCCTTAAATTTGACAAGGCAATTTTGCTGCAATTTCTGAAAAAAAATAAATAAAAATGTTAAAACGCTATACCTTTTTGAAAAGGAATAAATTGACGAAGCTGACAAGTAACCAATGTTCACAGTTTAGCAAACTTTTTAATTATTTGCACATTTTCTCCTTTGAGAATCACGCAGACTGAACAGTCTTGATTGTTACAAACTGAGTAAATAAACTGAACTTGGACACGTTTAAAGTATTTTTTCTTCTTGTTCTTGAAAGCATATCTAAAACTTGCTTTTCAACTATTGCTTCTAACCGCTTCAGGAAAGCACATTTTATATGTTAAGATCAAAACTCATCTTAAAGTATTTTAAAACTGGCCCAAGTGTCTTCTTTTTCAGAAATCAAAATTTGGTTACCCTAGTTTAGACGGCTCAGAAACGTAGAGCTAAGCCTTCATCAGCATAGCTGTGATATTTCAGCCTTATGGTAGCATGGATCATTTTAAAATGATGGACCTAAATTAGACCCTGTTGATGACACCATAAAGTAAGACAAGAAATGACCAATATAAACAACTGCTCCGTGAGGAACAGTCCCTCTTAATGTTATCTCTGGTAATACCGGTCAATCGGAATGCTATTTATGTCAGTTTATGCAAATTCAGCTTTGAAACCTGTCCAGGGTGAAGTTTCCAATAATCAGGATGATAAGAGGAATACCTTCAAGTCATTGTGAGACGATGACATAACATGGATAAATAAAACCACCCTTTTTTCCCCTTCTTCAATACTTGAAATGGATCGGGTGTTGAAGTGAGAATTATGGCAAAGAGGATTCAAGTCTGCATAAAAGAGATTTCTGTTAATGAGCAGTATTGTACAAAAACCTTCATTTTCTACTTAGCACCTGATCTCAGTAATTCAGTTGAGTTTATACTGACTTTATGCACATTTAATCTAGGTATGTTTTATGTTGGTTTATGCCTGGGACTGAGTAACTGAATAATAAAGGACATCTTAAAATCAAAGGTCACATTGTGCATAGCTTGGTTGCCACCCTGTTTTGTTGGTAACCAAATGTTAGTCATGATGCATAAGTATTAAAGTATCCTTCAGAGAGAATATGTTGACCCAACAGTTTAAACAGGTCCATGCTACCACTGGGTGGAACGGTGTTTTAGTTCACTTATATAATATACCATTTGGTTGCCAGAAAACAAGGTGGGATTACGTATAAATTGACCTTTGATTTGAAGACGCCCTTTTTATGATAAAACTCCATCACATGCATAAACCAATAAAAATAAAAAGCTTATTTAGATGGTATGAACTCAATTAAATTACTGACTGCTGATATCAGAGATGCAAACTAAGTGAGATAAAACTAAGTTTTATGTCACCTGATATATTTTTATCTTGTCTTGGATCCTCTTTGCCTCTTCAACACTTGCTCCAATTCAACATCATATTGGGTGTTCGTGGAAACAAGAATGGTTTAAACACCCATCTCATGTTGTGTCATCGTCACAGGAAGCTTCAACCTGGAGAAGGCGCCACGTCCTTTACAAACAGGTTTCAAAGCTGATAAATTGTTACCATCAAAAATTGACAGCAATCAGATTAAGCAAGCCAACTTAAGGGTTTTGACTAGTATTAGTACAGATTACACTAAGAGGGGATGTCCATGTAGTTGTTTTTGCCTGTTTTTGTAAATCCCAGTCAGTCTACATAATATAAGCTGGATTAAGACAAAATATGCTGTTCTGTAAATCTAAGAAGGGCAGTTTCCAAACGTTAAAGACGGTAAGTAATGATCAACAATGGTGTTCTCCAAGACTCTAATTTAGGTCCTGCTCTATCAATCAGTCCATGCTTCCATAAGGTGGAATCCTTGAGAAACAGTTTAATTATCACAGCTATGCAGATGACAGACTGTTCTGCATTTCTGAGTTTCCTAAAACAAGGTGACCAAATTTTGATATCTGAAAAAGAGGACACTTGGCTCAGTCCTGAAACACTTCAATCATGCTCTCTCTGTATTGTTAGAAAGAATTGTTAAAATCTTCACAATTCAAGTTTAAAAAGGCTAATGTCTGTGTTTTTTTTTTCTGTATGCATCACTCAGATTATTTTGAGGTGTTAAAAATCAAATAAAGCAAACAATACATATAATACCTTTGTTTGAAACAGATAAAGACCAGAAGTTGCTCCAACTGGAGCTATTCTACAGAAAGTTGATCTCTCATGTATATTTTATGCATTTGGTGGTTTTAATCCTACTAAATACAGGAAAATAAGTGTTGTATGCCCTATTGAATAATATAGTAAAATGAAAAATTGTCACTTAACTGCCTACTTGTCTTTCTTAATCATAGTAAATATCAGAAATGCGTGGAGGGTATGGATTTATAGAACTGTTTCATGTTAAAACAAAGCTTTTCTTCTGTATGGTGTCCGGAAGTAAATTTTATGTCTTTTTGATAACCAGAAAGTTTGCCAGTTCAGGAGCCCCATACAATCTGTTTCCTTGCTTTATCCATAAGGAGACCTGTCATTTAGTATGTCCTTTGGTTTTTTAGATGTTTATTCACAACAAACATGTTCCTTTAAGCGTTTCCCTCTGATTTAATTCATTAGCGTTTTCCTTTCCTTTTGAAGATAACCATCATAACACTTCCTCTGATTTGATTTGAGCTGATTTCCAGAATAATCTTAAGAGCAGCAGGATCCAGAAAATGAGAAACAAATGTTGCAGTTGAAGGCAGGAAGCACTGAGGGCAAAAGAGGAACATTAAGCCACTGGTTCCATCTAGAGGAGAAAAATTGTTCAAGCACAGTCAAGTTGTCTCTCAGCTGGGAAAAGGAGAGCAGGACGAAAAAAAGAGAAAATATATTCAAACTTTCAACTCAGTACTTGTTTTTAAAAATTGTTGCTTTATTGTATAAATATTTGAACTTGAAACAAGAACATTTAAAGTGCTTCATGCATTAATATAAACCCAAATCTAACACGTCATTTTCAACAAATGAGATTAGATGTGCCTTTTACAAATAATAATCTTCAAGTGAATATTATACATTAAACATACTCGTTATGCACATAGATGTCTTTAATTATCTGGTGTTAAATGTCATGTTTACATTTTAAATAAACTAAAAATCTTAATTAACAAAACTATAGACTTGGAAACATCAGTTGATGTGTCTAAATAATCTATTTCAATGTGAATTGAGTTACTAAAATAAACAATTTTCTCTTACATTTATTGAATATAACAGTTTTCTCATGTTGAGTTTGCAAACATTTGATCTAGACTGTATATAAGTATAAAAATATAAACATTAATGAGTGCATCACAACAAAATCACCCTTATAAAACTTGTGAGACTCAAAAACCAGCAATTTAACACAATGTTATTGTGTTAAATACAATATCAAACAAGGCAGTATAGAAAGAATAAATATATAAACTATGTTAAAATACTCTGAACTGTTTGATTTACATGATACATAGATTTTATTTTTATACAAAACGCATTTTCTGATTTAGAGCAATATTCAGCTCATCTCCTTTACCAAAACTTAATTAAATATAAACTTATAATCAAATTAAACCTAAAATGGCTACAAAAAAAAAAAAAAAAAAAAAAAATCATAACTTCAGTAAATTCATAGATGAGTAAAAAACTGGGCAAGAGCTCCTCATCAGTTTCTGCTGCGTGAGAATAAACATTAAATAAATTATGTATTTATGTTCGATTAACATACAGATCTGAGAGGTTGAGTGACTCAAAATGTTGGAATTATTAACCAAATTTTATGATTTCGACAATAAAAGACAGACAGTTTCATGGCAGCTTAACAGGGCAGGTCATTCTGAGACTATTTTCAAGAAATATGGTAATGGTATAACAATGCAAGAACATAATAAATCTTACTGGATGATAAATCGTCCAGGAAATTATTCCAAGAAATTATAATATTGTTGTCTTAAGAATATTTTCAAGTATTATATTTGTAAGGGCATAACAGCGTAAGTTTGCCTTCTCAATAATGAATTTTAATTTTGACCAGAATACTCCACACTGGAACTGGGAGACATTTTAAATATCCAAAATACAATACAACCAAAAACAATAAATATAAAAGAATCAAAAGCCACACTCAATGGAAACCATAAATAAAATGCATTATGATGTTTCTGTAAACAAAATTTCCTGTCAAAAATTATCAATCGTCAGAATGGAACCGATCATGCTCATATTAATTTATGCGATTTATGCAATTATTGCAACAGGCTTAGTCAAAAAGAGAAGCTAAAGCAGTAAAGGAGCAAATGATACAACAATATCTACTACATTGCATTGCACATTTTGGACGATTTGCAACATTTCAGTGGGGTCCTAATGAATTAGAGCATTTTTGGAAAAATTAGGTTATTACTGAATAAGGGCTGGTCTGGCCTTGGGTCTTAGCGTAAGGGTTTGTGGCTTGGATCTGGTGATAAGAGCTGTTTCTGGCTTGGACATCCTCATAGGGGATGTTCCTGGATGGACTCTGGGAGAATGAAAACACGTCATCTTGGCTGTCGCTGAATCGCTGCAGGAGAGAAGAAGACAGATTATAATTTGTGAATGAATAAAATGCAGATGTTTGTTTTCAGAATGTCTCCCAAGAGACATGTACCCACCGAGTTCATCCCCGAAGGAATCAAGCTTTGTCGGCTGTTGCTCAGAGTCAGCTCAGAGCTGGGCCTGCTGTCCCAGTTGGGACTGAGTTTGGCCCGCGGGATTCGTGGGACCCCAGAATTTCCAGGGCTGTTTGCTGATTCTTTGACCCAGGTGAAAAAGCTACCACTGCTGGTGTAGGATGGTGGACCCGAGGCAAAAGTAGGGATGTGATAGGGTTTCCAAATGTCTTTCTCTTTGTTCTTGAAGATTTTCTTCCTGAATCTGAAAAACAAGAATAAAAGAGTATTACAACTGACTCCAGTGTTCTAGAGCAGTGGTCCCCAAACTACGGCTTGCGGGCCGAATCCGGCCCGCCTCCACATTTGGTCCGGCCCCCTGAACAATACCAGAGAGCATTTAGATTTTTTTTCATATACCGTATTCTCCGGACTATAAGCCGGCACTTTTTTCCTAAGCTTTGAACCTTGCGACTTATAGCCCGGTGCAGCTTATATGTAGATTTTTCTTCAACCACCAGGGGGCTCTTTAGCAGGAAGTGAATCATTGGAAGTCAAAATTGGAAAGAAAAGAAGAAAGCGCCCATTAAAACGGAATTAGGTTTTAATAGGGAATTGAAATTTGAGAATGTTGTTGATCAGTTAAATAGCATTGAGGGGAAAAAGAAGATGTTTCGTTTTTTAGCACATGCTAGTAGCAGACACGAAGGATCAGCATTTTTACTGTTACCGTTCGGAAACTGCCGTAATCAGTTCAGTTAAATCTAAACTTGGCATTTTTTTTTCTTTTTCAACCTTCAATTGATATTCAATTGACCTGTTATGACTCAAATTTTGGGTGTCCGCCCCCCCTCTGCTGCTGCTGCATCGTTGTGGAAAACCTGGAGCGGCAGAGATATCTGCGGCTTATAGTCCGGAAAATATGGTATTTATTTCAAAAATAGTGTTATTTCCTGGATTTTTTCTGTGCTTTCTGGAAAACAAGAAATTTTTACATTTAGGCACTTCTGCAATCGTCACACTTTTTCTGTTACAAACTGACTCCGGCCATACCAGAGAAAGGAAAAGTC
This sequence comes from Poecilia latipinna, assembly GCF_001443285.1. Lineage (NCBI taxonomy): Eukaryota > Metazoa > Chordata > Actinopteri > Cyprinodontiformes > Poeciliidae > Poecilia > Poecilia latipinna. Next base: position 6,460 of record NW_015116521.1, on the reverse strand, counting down.
ATGTGGCCCTCACAGGAAAAGGTTTGGGGACCCCTGATCTAGAGTGTCGTGTTTATAGATAGATTTCTATAACCATTGGTAAATAATAGGTAAAATCACTAAACTTTAAAACGTTTGCATTAGACAACAATGCAAAGTCTAATGCAAAGGTTAGAATGCAGTTTTAGAAAAGAACAAGAACAACAACAACAACAAAAAAACAAGACCAAAGTGGGTTCAAACTTACCTTTTTACTAACAGCAGCAGAACGATCAACACGATGAAGAGGAGGCATCCGAAGATAGATGTAACGATCACAAAGATCAACCACCAGTCTATCAACAAAGAAGCAGTCAGTAGTGAGTCTTAGCCTTTGTGCCTCAAAATTAGAAAAAAATATGACTAAAATGATCCTATTGTAGCATTATAAAGAAAATTCAGTTTTAAAGAAAAAAAGTGAGGTTCTCATCTTCAAAAGGTTTGCGTGTATAAGAGAGCATGTGCAAACTTGATAGCATACGCAAACAGGATTTACCAGAGAGATAGCACAAGCACAGCTGCATCTGCAAAATGATGACCAGTATAGCAGGGAAATGTATTTTGCTTCTATGCTCAAATGAATATCAGAAAGTGAAAATTATGGGTAAGATGATATGCAAGTATAATGACTTTCAATCTATAATGCAATTTATCAAAGTTGAACCAGTTAATGGGTGCTGTTCTTCCATGTATGTTTAGCAGGTTTGAAAAGCAAACTGGGGCACAAAAATGTCTGCTCTCCTTGTCATTAATTGTCAAAATATCTGAAATATCAATAAAACAATATTAACATCCACCAGAAACCAGAAAAATGAGAAACTTTTTTTCTTATTTTTCCCTATCAGCCACCACCAAGTGGTGCTCATGGCTGCTGTGATTTCTGTGAAACAGCATAAGTATAAGGAAAGGTGGACCAGAGGGACACAGAATGCGAGCAACATCCAACCGTCATTCAGCTTTTTTGTTTTAAACATGTTTGTATGACTTGAGGATGATTTTTCTAAAATTACATTTTCTTGTGCTCCCACTTATTGCCCTACACACTGCATGTTCTGTGTCGGCAGAACATTGGCACGTTTTTCATTATTTAAATTTAAGTGACACACAAAAAAGAAATGAAAAAAGAACTTGTTGGTTTATGAACAGATACATAAGTTTACTGTTTTATAAACACCATAAGGCCACCACATTTCCTTGTTACTTCACATTCATACACATACCCTTTTGACAGCCTTGAGGACCGTAAACTTCTCCAGCCACACACAAACACACATAGGTATGGTCATCACGTTCCTCACAGGTGCTTCCACCGAGGCATGGATTTGAAGCACATGCATCTTCAAAATTGATAAGAAACACAAAGAAACCATGTAAGAATTTCATCATTTAATTAAGTAATTTCAGCTATTTTAATAAAACTATGTGTGCAAAATTGTGTATGTTTATAAAGCAGATAATATACCTGGAGGGTGTGTAAATGTCGTTTCTCCTGCTACAGCAGATGTCGTTGGAGTTGTTGTGTTTGTTATTGGAGCTGTTGTAGGTGTGTTTTGAGCAGGTGTGCTTTTCGTAACAGTTGCTGTGGTAATAGCCACGGTGGTTGTAAATGGAGCTGCAGTGGTTGCAGTTGGAGCTGCAGTGGGTGTATATGGAGATGATGTGGTTGTTGGAACTTTTCTGGTGGTAGTTGGTGCTTCTGTGGTTGTAGGAACTGCAGTAGTTGTAGTTAGAAGTGCTGTGGTTGTTGTTGGAGATGTTGTGGTTGGAACAGTGGTTGCAGT
>NW_015116521.1:0-1278 GCF_001443285.1 Poecilia latipinna | reverse complement strand
TTGGAACAGTGGTTGCAGTTTGAGCTTCAAAGGTTGTGGATGCTGCTGCTGTGGTTGTGGTTGGAGCTGCTGTGGTTGATGTTGGTACTTCAGTTGCTGTGGTTGGAGGAGAAGCTGTAATTGTAGTTGGAGCTGATGTGGCTGTTGTGGTTGTAGCTGCTGTGGTTGTTGTCGGTGCTTCAGTTGTTGTGGTTGGAGAAGTTGTGGTTGGAGCTCTACTGGTTGTGGTTGGAGAAGCTGTGGTTGCTGTTGTAGTTCCAGTGGGTGTGGGAGCTGCTGTGGTTGATCTTGGTGCTTCAGTTGTGGTTATAAATCCTGTGGTTGTCGATAGGGAAGCTGTGGTTTTAATTGGTGATCCTGTGATTGTTGTTGCAGCTTCAGTTGTTGATGGAGCTGCTGTGTTTGATGTTGGTACTTCAGTTGCTGTGGTTGGAGGAGAAGCTGTAATTGTAGTTGGAGCTGATGTGACTGTTATGGTTGGAGATGCTGGAGTTGTGGTTGAAGCTGCTGTGGTTGTTGTTGGTGCTTCAGTTGTTGTGGTTATAAATCCTGTGGTTGTCGATAGGGAAGCTGTGGTTTTAATTGGTGATCCTGTGATTGTTGTTGGAGCTGCTGTCTTTGTTGTGATTGGAGAAACTGAAGTTGTGGTTGGTGGTTCAGTTGTTGTGGTTTGAGCTTCAGTTGTGGTTGGAGCTGCTGTGGTTGTTGGTGCTACAGTTGTTGTGGTTATAAATCCTGTGGTTGTCGATATGGAAGCTGTGGTTTTAATAGGTGATCCTGTGATTGTTGTTGGTGCTTCAGTTGTTGTGGTTGGAGAAGCTGTGGTTGTGGTTGGAGCTCTAGTGGTTGTGGTTTGAGCTGCTGTGGTTGATGTTGGTACTTCAGTTGTTGTGGTTGGAGGAGAAGCTGTGGTTGCTGTGGTAGGAAAAGCTGCAGTTGTGGTTGAAGTTGCTCTGATTGTGGTGGGAGCTTCAGTGGTTGTTGTTGGTGTTTCAATTGTTGTGGTTGGAGCAGCTGTTGTGGTTGGAGACACTGTGATTGTTGTTGGACCTCCTGTGGTTGTTGTGATAGTAGAAGCTGCAGTTGTGGTAGGAGGTGCAGTGGTTGTTGTTGGTGCTGCCTTGGTTGTACTTGGAGAAGCTGTGGTTGTGGTAGGAGCTGCTGCGGTTGTAGTTGGAGCTGCAGTGGTTGTAGATGGAGCTGCTGTGGTTGTAGTTGGAGCTGCAGTGGTTGTGGTTGGAGCTCCTGTGGTCGTGGTTGGAGCTCCTGTGGTTGTGG